>NC_036876.1:14470293-14501238 GCF_002910315.2 Salvelinus sp. IW2-2015
TATGGATTCCGCATCAGAGCATGAATGGACAGACGATGACCCCATAGGAAACAGACAAACATAGATAATACACCCACCCAACTCTACGCCTGACAGAACAAAATAAAGACAAACAAAGTGAAATAAGGTCAGAACGTGACAACAACTGACTCAAGCCCTTCGCGGGGGAGGATGGTACAGTAGATACGCGGTGTTTTGCCTGGTCAAAGGATTGAGCTTGGGGTGCATAAAGGTTCGTTTTGTCACAATGTAGCTTCGTGTGGAGTACGGTGCGCAGGCAAGCCTGGCCCAAAAAACTGGCCCATTATAGGGAGCCAGCTGGCTTTTCGCTCTCTTCTCGTCCTCGTCAAATTGGAAGGCAGTGGCTGCACAGTAACATGCTACATATGACAGCAGAGCTCAGGGTCTCCGCCATTCAGAGGCTATGTAGTGGTTTTGACTATGACAGTGTTCTCGTAACTGAGCACCGCACGCGACACGCAGGAGTTGCCTGCACCGCCTCCTTCTAATTGCTGGTCTCATTGTAATTTTACTATCACAAGATGATCGAGGCGTCTGTAGGTTATTAAATATGTAATTGCAAGCCTTTGGATTGTTTCCATCAAAAGCAAGTCTAAAACACCCGTGAGTCTCAAATGTGTGACTAGTCGCTCTCTTCACAATATTACCATAGCCTAAGCCTTGTGTTCGGACCTTCTTCACAGTGCAACGTTTTATGGATCCACTAATTTTTTGTTTGTATCAGGTTCAGCAAGATGGCATGGTTTTCATACCCTGGGGCTCATAGATTTTTGAACAGAATTGCAGTGGGGGCTTGGTTGCCAGAGTGGGATCGTGAGCTGATATTCCCATGGACCGGGCACTCAAGGACGAACCGAGACCGAGTGGTGTCCTAAGCATGGGCAAGGGCTTGTTGGCGGGTCATATCTCTAACCCACACAGAGCTTTGCGTGCTCCTCAAGACGGTGGTGGGATCGGTGGAGACCAGCCAGCGAAGACTCATCTCCAGGTCTCACCTGAATTGCTCGCTCCAGAACATGGCCGTATAGACTGGGGGTGGACACCCTCGGAGGGACAGGCTGGCGACAAACCCAATGAGCGTGCCAGAACGCGTTCGCAGAACTGGGTACGAGAACTGAGACCGACTTGGTCGTAGACCATGTTCCACGGAGTCCATGGATTGGAAGAGGTGCTGCACATGAGCTGGGCCGTCTCCTTGGCTGAGGGCAGCTTGGGGGCAGAAGGGATGAAGTGGGCGCTTGGAAACGTCACCATGGTAGGGATATTACTGTGTTGCCATTCAGACGGGGGGAGACCAGTGACGAAGTCCCAGGGTCCTATGTGACCAGGAATGGTGAGGGACGGGAAGTGGAATTGAAGGAGGCCAGCCGCAGCTTGCGAGGAGTCTTATTCTGGGCACCCTGGTGCAAGCGCGACGATTCGCATGTGATGTCAGGAACCAAGGTGGGCCACCAAAAACGTTGTTGTACAAAGGCCAGGGTCCGACGGGAGCCATGGATGGAGGCCAGTCGAGAGGAATGTGCCATTGCCGAATCGAGGAACGGGGCAGAGTCGGGACAAACTCTGGTCTCACGGACAGCCGGTTCTCTATACCCCAGATTGAGTGCAGCCGCGAGACAAGAGGTCGGCGAGGATGGTCTTGGGGTCCGATGGTGTAGCAGTGTGGCAATAGTAGGCGTGACAGCACACTTCCGGCTTCACATTCTTGGACCCACGGGACGGTAGAGATTGGTGAAGTTAAATCGGGGTGAAATAGCAGGGCCCACCGAGCTTGCCTGGAGTTGAAATGGCTTGGTGTGTGGAGATATTCCAGGTTCTTGTGAATCTGTTTTTCATACATGAATGGGTGTTTTCCGCCCTTCTAACCAGTGCCTACACTGCCTCCAACGAGGAAGCGCAGGCTGCAGCTTTTGGTCCTTGGGCAAACGCTGGGACCTCCAGCCACAAACTGCCAGGATGGCTCTGGGATGGATTAGGATGGGGGCGGTAGTGAATTGGTGTTTGCGGTCAAGAACGCCTGGGTTTCTGGCAGCTGGAGACGCATCGTAACGGACCTTGGGAAGAGGTGAGTGCTGAACAGGCGGAAGCCGGGTGCTGTAGCCCCAATGAAACCGGCGATAGAAATTGGCAACCCCCAGGAAGCGTTGCAGCTGCACTCTGGAGGTGGGTTGCGGCCAATCCACCACCGCTCACACTTTTCAGGAATCCATCTGGATGTTTTGCCTGGCACTATGATATACGCTCCCAGGAAGGAGATGGTGGAGCCGATGTGATTTGCATTTTATCCTTTGACTTACAGTCTTGGTTTCTCCAGAAGAAGCTGGAGGACTTGTCTGACATGGAGGACAATGTTCTTGAGCGATGTGGGAAACACAAGGATGTCATCAATGTAGACAAAATCCGAACCGGTTTCAACATGTTTCCTGGAAGAATGTAATTTACCATGGCCTGGAACACGCAGGAGGAGTTGGTTCAGTCGAACGGCATCACCAGGTATTCTAAGTGGCCCGTTTAGGTAGCCTGTTTTGTATTGTGGGTTGTGGGTTATTGTCTATGTCTATACGTTGGTTGCTTGTGTCTGCACTTTCGTTTTATAGCGTCACGTTCGTTTTGTTGTTTTGTAAGTTTGTCAAGTGTTCTTCGTTTCTTCTTTATTAAACAGAAGAATGTATTCAAACCACGCTGCGCTTTGGTCCGATCCTTACTCCTCCTCAGACGAGGAGGATTATGACGTTCGTGACACAGTGTCCTTTCTGGGCTTGTTTAGATAAGACAACCCTCATATAACCAAATAACAACTGAAGGATGATACGTGTTGTGTATGCTATTAATACTGACTGTTTATGGACATAAGCATTATAGCCAAAATATAGTACATGGACTTAGGAAGTGTGTCTGTTTTTGATCACCAACTCATATCTTTGTCAGTTATCAATAACAACGACAGCTGCCTGTGAAATGTTACTCGAACAGTAATTAAGAGTAGTTCTGCTTCTTACTACTGTGGAAGATTAATGGCTCAGAGGATTGCTGCTCGTTTGCTGGGTAAATATTATGGCGTTAGCGCCTTGGCCACGGCGTGCTGTGGAGTTGCAGTTGTTTGTCTCACTTGCACCCAAACACATGTCTACAGCACAAACATGTGTATGCGTACACACACACACACACACACACACAAAACAAACAGAGTAGGCGCAGCGAGATTGATGAACTTTTACCAGAGGGCCACTCTTGTTTCAGTGACATTGAAAAAGTCCCCATCTCTCCCCTGTTGATTGTGAAGTTGACTCATTTCGGGCCAAAAGACATCCCGCCTTGGACAGAAAAGCTTCAAGCTCCCTCCGGTGAACTCTGTCCTTTCTCCCTCACAGAAAACATGCGAACACATCCTAAGAGAAGAGAATGAAGATCTCCTCTCCGCCTTGCTCACTGCAATAAATCACACTCCTCGTCGTAGCTGAAAGTCCATATTCCAATTTAGTGAGCGTGGGGAAAGGGGGGGGGGGGTAGGGGGGAGGTGGGAAGTGGAGGAAAAGGGAGAGTGTGTGTGTGTGAGAAAGTGAAGTGGGAGTGCGGGAGTGTGGGAACTGTGTGTGTTGTGTGTGTGTGTGGTGCGCGTGTTTGCGTAAGCTATGGGTGGGCGAATGTTGACTTGTTGTGATGTTGGTGTGCGCACGCGTTTATGTGCGTGTTGCTTCTCATAAAGCATTGTATTGGCTGCTTGGCAGGGATAAATAAGGGGGTGAGTGAGGCTGTGTCTCTACCTGTGGATCTGTTCTCAAAGACAGTAGGGTCAATATAAGTCCAGGTAGATGCTCTCCTCTCTCCCACCCAGCTACAGACACCCAACACTGGGCTTCTTCAGAGCAAAGAGGTGCTGATGGACATGGATGTCCTTTACCACCCTGTGTTGTGTGGGTGTGTGTGCTTGCATGCGTGTTAAGTGTGTGTGCATGGTGTGTGTATATGTTCAGTTGCTTGTTTGTTGTAATAGGGTAAGGGGGAGAGCAGACAGGCAATAGTGGTACAGTAACTTTCCATCAGAGTCACATTTCTCAGTTGACAAAATTCAGTCCACCCACCATTTCTCTGATGTACTAGTTTCCATAAGCCACCAGCATCACATTTCCGATGTATATCATAAAGAGACTTTCTCATGATAGTCCATAGCCACCAGCAGTCACATTTCTCTATGTACTAGTTTCCATAGCACCAGCAGTCACATTTCTCTAATGTACTAGTTTCCATAAGCCACCAACAGTCACATTTCTCTATTACTAGTTTCCATAGCACCAGCAGTCACATTTCTCTATGTACTAGTTTCCATAGCCACCAGCAGTCACATTTCTCGTATGTACTAGTTTTCCATAGCCACCAGCAGTCACATTTCTCTATAACTAGTTCCATAGTCACCAGCCAGTCACATTTCTCTATGTACTAGTTTCCATAGCCAACCAGCAGTCACATTTCTTCTATGCTACTAGTTTCCATAGCCACCAGCAGTCACATTTCTCTATGTACTACAGTTTCCATACCACCAGCAGTCACATTCTCTATGTACTAGTTTCCATAGCCCACCAGCACACATTCTCTATGTACTAGTTTCCATAAGCCACCAGCAGTCACATTTCTCTATGTACTAGTTTCCATAGTCACCAGCAGTCACATTCTCTATGTACTAGTTTCCATAGCCACCAGCAGTCACATTTCTCTATGTACTAGTTTCCATAGCATCAACAGTCACATTCGCTATGTTACTAGTTTCCATAGCACCAGCAGTCAATTCTTTATGTACTAGTTGCAGTTGTAATCTGAACAGACAAGACAAGACAGACAAGACAAGTCCCATTCAGTTCTGTTTCTCTCATAATCATAGGAGGCAGAATGAACACACACAAGCACTTCTAGAATAATGTTTCTCATTGTCTAGTGGACTGGGCTCAATGCAGCCATTCATTTTTCTCTATTACAATGGCATTTCATATTTCCTCCACTAACAAGGGAACAAAACAGCCTTCAATTGTTAACGCTGATTGCATCGCAAGTACTCGGCTAAATGCTGAGGGCCTCTCAATGGATGCTGCCAGGGATAGTTGAACCCGYAATATACATTTGTTCAATGTTTTCGTACAAAAGTGGCCGAGCTCAGTCCAAATTCCATGCAGTCTGTATTGAAAATTCAATAGAGTAGGCCTAGGGGAAATCCATAGACCTTGATCCCCAAATGAATGGGAATTATTTTGAACTCTCCCTTTATTAAGCATCATCATTCATACCAACGATATTGAAYATTGCTGTGTGTCAATGGGCTGTCTGAATAGAAAACCTCAAAGGTATTCAAGGCTGGAGCTACACAAGAMGAATACAGAATAGAATGGGTCTCTATAGAATACCGTGGAAGTCCTGTAGTTATTCTCTCCACACTGAGACGTGTCTATTCCCTGTCAATACAATCTCCTCCATTTTCTCTTTTATCATTCCTGTCTTTCTTTCTCTTTTATAATTGTTCTCTCGCTCACCGTGAAACTGTCAACAAGGTGGACTGTGCTGCCCTCTCCGCCTACCCGGTGTCAATCAAAGCATTCATCCCCTTATTTCTCTCTTTCTGTCATTCTGTGACACCTCTATTCATTCTCTCTTTTATCTCTTTGAATGTGTGCACACGTGCAAGCATGTGTGTGTGTGTGTGTGCACGTGTGCATTCGGGTGTGCGCACCTGTGCGCGTGCACGCACAAGCATCAGGCACATGCACAGATAGGGGTCGACCTGTGCCCGAGCTCCTGTCCCTTTGCCTTTCCACTCGCCAAGTAGCCTTTTGGGTGGTGGAATTAAAAATGTTTTCTTCCGTTTTTTTTGTCGTCGTTGTTCTGAACCCGGTGCCCTTATGTCGTTGTGACGTCGTCAAGTTCGCCACACCGACACCGTTCGTTGGTCTGCCCTGTCCGGAGCTTGCATCATGCACCCAGTTGTGCCTTTTTCTCAGTCTGCCCTGTACGTAGACTGCCCTGTATGGAGACTGCCCTGTACAGAGGAAGCCCTGTATGGAGACTGCCCTGTATGGAGACTGCCCTGTATGGAGACTGCCCTGTACGGAGACTGCCCTGTACAGAGGAAGCCCTGTACGGAGACTGCCCTGTACGGAGACCGCCCTGTACGGAGACCGCCCTGTACAGAGACTGCCCTGTACGGAGACTGCCCTGTACGGAGATTGCATGCGCCCGGTATCCAAACATGTATGGCTTGAGATGTGGTCACTGGTCGAGTGTGTGTAGCAAGCTCCCTAAATATCCACAGTACTGTCACAGCAGCATAACATTTTATTAACACTTGATACCACTTGATGTGCATCATCAATTATCGGTCTGGTTGGCTGATACGTGCATCAGAGAGAGGCAGAAAGACATAGAATCAACGACCCTCCGAATCCATCCCTTCTTCAGTCGGGAGTTGTACATCAGAGCAGCAGCAACACAGGTAGTCTAGACTCGAACTAACCATCATATACTAAKATAGCCACACAAGCAACTAGCCAGCCATATATCATGAGTTAGAAGATTATGAATATTATATTATTACGTTAATATTTAAGAGCATTTGGAGATAAATCGCAATCGAAATATTAACTAGCAGGTTTAACATCGTTGATCAGCTGATAGCCCACCCCCTTTTCCRGATGTCAATCATGTCTTTAGGAGGCACTGTATAGCTTGCTTACAATTTGTGATGAGTGCTGTTAGAGACATAAATAGGCCTATGATCAAGAATGGTCAAATCTTCGCTACAGAAGCAGGTAGTATGTTATGAATTATGAAAGTCATCATTTCACCAGTGGGTGCCCTTTTTCCATTTTGAGCACCCGCCTCCTGAAAGTTCTGTGTACTGCCCTGGCAAGCGTGCGTGTGTGTGTGTGTGTGTGTGTGTGTGTGTGTGTGTGCGCACGTGTGAACCCACCATAGAGTCTCCATCGGCTATGAAGACAGTGCAGCCCTGGGCCTGCATAAAGGAGAGGATGGTGCCTGCTATCTTCCTCAGTAACACCTCGAGAGACTGCTGCTCCTCAAAGATCAGACTGGCCAYGTCCAACAGCACCTGGGGGAGACAGACACAGTAAACCATTAACACACACAAACATATGACAGCATGAACACACACCCACATACTCATACACAAACACAAAAACATGAACACACACTCATACACAAACACATGAACACACACTCACAAGAAAGCATGGTAACACCCACCCACACACACCTACGCATATGCCAGGGAGATTGTTCCAGAAATTGTATGTCTAGCCATCTCCTGAGGACGCCGAGAAATGCCGTCAAAACCTTCCACAATAGAGAGCACTATTACCATGAAGTAGACTTGGGTTTTGCTAGATTCCATTAGGGGCAATAGAGAGCACTATTACCATGAAGTAGGCTTGGGTTTTGCTAGCTTCCACTAGGGGCAATAGTGAGCACTATTACCATGAAGTAGGCTTGGGTTTTGCTAGCTTCCACTAGGGGCAATAGTGAGCATTATGACCATGAAGTAGGCGTGGATTTTGCTAGCTTCCACTAGGGGCAATAGTGAGCACTAGTACCATGAAGTAAGCTTGGGTTATCCCAAGACTGGATCAGAAAGTTGTGTGTTCGATCCCAGTCATTGACACAGTTTTTGTATTTGTATTATTATAACTCTATCCCAAACCTTAACCCTTACCGTAACCATTCGGAATGAGTGCCTAAACTTAACATTTAACTTCTAAATTTGACGTTTGGCGAAATGGAACGATACAGTGCAGCAGGAGCAACAAAAACACTTCGAAATTTGACGTTTGGAGCAACTTCAAAATTTGACGTTTGGAGAATGTGGATGAACGTCTAATTCTGCAGTGAGACCGTGAGAGCTTGTTACATATGCACGCACGTACACACACATACACAAACACACTCACACACACTTTGAGAACATAAAAATCCACACGCAGCAACATACCTGATTGCGTCGGTTTTCCAGCTGGGACGTCTCGTAGAGCTGGGCATTGTGTAGGACGATCCCGGAGAAGGCCAGGTAGGCAGAGAAGTCCTGTCAGGGAAATCAAAGACTATGAGCTTGATTCAGAGCATGGCATTTACAGAGAAAGAGAGCTTTGAACACCAGTCTCTTTCTCCCCAGTACCTTTTCATCCTGTTCAGTGAAAGTACCGTTCTCTCCACACTTCTTGTTGATGGCCTGAGCCACTCCTACCACCTGGCAGACGAAAGAAAAGAGAGGGCGAATAGAGAGGCGAGAAGTAGATCAAACACACGCAGGGAGAGCATCCATCAAAACGCAGAGCCACAACTACAAAGAGTAGAAAACAGAAAGACGAACAGGAGCAAAAAAAATGAAATTATTTCTCTCTGACCACGATTGCTCAATTGTAAACTCTGAGGTACAGTGCCTTCAGAAAGCATTCACAACCCTTGACTTTTTCCACGTTCTGTTGTGTTACAAAGTGGGATTAAAATTGATTGAATTGTCAATATTTGTCAATGATTTACACAAAATACTCTGTAATGTCAAAGTGGAAGATTTTTTTTTACATTTGTAAAAAAAYGAATTWAAAAAAAGATAAAATAACACTGAGTCAATGTTAGAATCACCTTTGGCAGTGATTACAGCTGTGAGTCTTTCTGGGTAAGACTAAGAGCTTTTCACACCTGGAAAAGGTGTGTGCAGAGATGTAGCGGAGTCAAGCGCAGGACACAGGTGTTGAGCAAAACAACGGCGTTTACTCAAAATACAAGCAAAAATTCCTCATATAACAAACACACATGCACCAACAACAACCACTAATGAAACAAACAATCACGGACAGAACAGAAATGTATGCCAGAGGGTTAAATAGGGAACATGATAGGGGAATTGAAACCAGGTGTGTGTAATACAGACAAAACAAAACTGAAAAATGGATCGGTGGTGACTAGAAAGCCGGTGACGTCGACCGCCGAACACCACCCGAACAAGGAGAAGGGCCGACTTCGGCGYAAGTCGTTACACATTATTAATTTCAAAATTCTTCAAGCTCTGTCAAATTGGTTGTTGATCAGTGCTAGACAACCATTTTCAGGGTTTGCCATATATTTTAACATATATTTAAGTCAAAACTGCAATTCAGCCACTCAGGAACATTCACTGTCTTCTTGCTGAGCAACTCCAGTGTAGATTTGGCTTTGTGTTATAGGTTATTGTCCTACTGAAAGGTGAATTAATCTCCCAGTGTATGGTGGAAAGACTGAACCAGTTTTTCCTCTAGGATTTTGCCTGTGCTWAGCTCCATTCAGTACATTTTTTATCCTGAAAAACTCCCCAGTCCTTAACAATTTCAAGCATYCCCATGACATAATGCAGCCACCACTATTCTTGAAAATATCGAGAAAGGTAATCAGTAATGTYATGTATTGTATTTGCTCCAAACATAACATTTTGTATTCAGGACAAAAATGTAATTGCTTTGCCACATTTTTTGCAGTATTACTTTAGTGCCTTGTTGCAAACAAGATGCATGTTTTTGAATATTTGTATTCTGTACGGGCTTCCTTCTTTTCACTCTGTCAATTAGGTTAGTATTGTGYYGTAACTAAAATGTTGTTGATCCATCCTCAGTTTTCTCCCATCACAGCCATTAAACTCTGTAAATGTTTTAAAGTCATCATTGGCCTCATGGTGAAATCCCTCAGCGGTTTCCTTCCTCTCCAACAACTGAGTTAGGAAGGACGCATGTATCTTTGCAGTGACTGGGTGTATTTATACACCATCCAAAGTGTATTTAATAACTTCACTATGCTCAAAGGGATATTCAATGTCAGCTACCAATAGGTGCCCTTCTTTGCGAGGCATTGGAAAACCTCCCTGGTCTTTGTGGTTGAATCTGTTTGAAATTCACTGCTCGACTGAGGGACCTTACAGATAATATGTGGGGTACAGAGATGAGATAGTCATTAAAAAATGATGTTAAACACTATTATTGCACACAGCGTGAGTCCATGCAACTTATTATGTGACTTGTTAAGCACATTTTACTCCTGAACTAATTTAGCCTTGACATAACAAAAGGGGTTGAAAACGTATTGACGCAAGACATTTCAAGTTTTCATTTTTTAATTAATTTGTTCAAACAATTTCACTTTGACATTATGAGCCATTGTGTGTAAGCCAGTGACAACAAATCTCAATTTAAACCATTTTKTATTCAGGCCGTAACATAAAAAAAAGTAGAATAAGTCAAGGGGTGTGAATACTTTCTGAAGTATTCACATAGTCTCCCTTGAAGCCCATTCAAAACCGCACAGGACATGACAGGAAGTAAAGAGGAAGGGGCGGTTACTTTCACAGTCAATTGTGTCTTACCTCTTCTCTATGGTTTTTGATAGGCATACACAGGATGCTCTGGGTCTTGTATCCTGTAATCTGATCCACCTCTGCATTGAACCTGGGGTCCTGTGATGAGATACAAACAGTACAAACAATCTCATTTAACATGACCAGACACGTAATCGCAAAGCATCTCGTAAGTAGGAGCGCTGACCAAGGATCAGGTCCCCCCTCTCTTATTCATTATGATTTAAAAGGTCAAACTGATCCTAGATCAGCCCTGAGACAKTTTGGGGCCGATTCAGACTARGCACGCCTTTCCTAGGSACTTCTCAGTAGTTGGTATTCAGATTCACCTTATGGAGGAGCAAAACCAGGTTTGTGGGRGTGGTTTCCTTGTGCGCARTGAATACATTTACTTAAACCCCAGAAAACACATCCCCTGGGTGGCCTACCAATTTCATCTAGGAGTTTTTGTTCCAATTAGTTTTTTTCTGTTCATTTCTCTGAAGCAAATATGGTGTACCCTTAATTTGAATTTGATCAGCACAAGACTTGAATGTAGACTACAGAGAATGCGTTCAGAATATAGAAAGAGAGCCATGAAAGCATTTGCATATTTGTCTCTGTTACAGAACCCATGGGTAGATTTAAAACCCCTTTGATTTTAGACATGATTTGTGTTTTGGGGAATAATCATGAATCCTACTTCATGGAAAAACAGAGCCTCTACGCATGAATTAAAAAAAATATGTTTTGATTCATTCTGAAAGTTGCCACATTAAAGTTCATCAATGTTAGCGTTGGAAGTAGTTTAGCCTACAATATAATTAGAATATGGAGAATAGTATAACGTAGTATGATATAATACATATACCCTAATTGGAAAGGGAAAGGGAGATACCTAGTCAGTTGTACAACTGAATGCCTTCAACTGAAATGTGTCTTCCGCATTTAACCCAACCCCTCTGAATCAGAGAGGTGGCGGGGGGGCTGCCTTAATCGACATCCACGTCTTCGGCGCCCTGGGAACAGTGGGTTAACTGCCTTGCTCAGGGCCCTCGCCGATCATGGAACTGTGCGATAGCAAGTTCTAAGTAACGGTTTGAGCTCCATAATGAGCTCCATCATGATTTACTAATTCTGCATGTCCCAATTTTTTTTTTTTACTACAATTTGTATTTGTCCTTCATGAAACACTATCCACTATTACTTGACCCTCAGCCACAATCAAAATGATGTAACAGCGTTAACAGAGGAAATAAATAAAGGTAGGCTAAATAAAACAATGGAATGTTATGATACCAATGTAGGGAAGGGAACAAGCACTACATTGGCAGTTAAATATACCATGCTATGACTTACGGTTGCTACCGATAGTGGCTAACAATAGTTGACATAGGCTATGGCCTACAAATTGAAAGAAACAGGACAAAGTTGGGGCATTCGATTAGAACATTCTAGAGAACACAAAGGGTTGCATTTGGAGTGGCTCTTTGCCTTGCCATCCAATTTGGCTTGTGTCTCCACACTTTATCCCTGCAAGTTATAAGGTCATACAATTAAAATTCTGCATAATGGCACAGCATTTCATACTTCACTGTGGGGGAAGGGGCATAAATAGCCCAAACAGTCATGTCGATCGACTTTTCAGTTTCCTGCCATGTGACTGGTTTCACATTCATCTCCTCGATCATAAGGTAAAATAGATCTAAAACAATTGTAATTTAGCCTACATTTACAATCCCCTTATCCTAACGGATTACTCATTTACCTACAGTCCCTTCAGAACGTGTTCATACCTCTTAACTTATTCCACATTCCGTTGTGTTACAGCCAGAATTCAAATGTTTTTATTTATTTTTAATCCCATCTACACACAATACCCCATAATGGCAAAGTTAAAACATATTTTTTTAGAAATGTTTGCTAATTTATTGAAAATTATATACAGAAATATCTCGTTTACATAAGTATTCACACCTCTAAGTCAACACTTTGTAGAAGCACCTTTGGAAGTGATTACAGCCCTGAGTCTTTCTGGGTAAGTCTCTAAAAGCTTTCTACACCTGGATTGTGCAACATTTGCCCATTATTCTTGTCAAAATTCTTCGAGCTCTGTCAAATTGGTTGTTGATCATTGCTAGCAACCATTTTCAGTTATTGCCATACATTTTCAAGTAGATTTATGTCAAAACTGTAACTTGGCCACTCAGGAACATTCTCTATCCTGTTGGTAAGCAACTCCAGTGTAGATTTGGCCTTGCGTTTTAGGTTATTGTCCTGCTGAAAGGTTAATTAATTTTCCAGGTTTCCCTCTAGGATTTTTCCTGCGCTAAGCTCCATTCCATTTATTTTTTATCCTGAAAACTCCCCAGTCCTTAATCATTACAAGCATACCCATAACATGATGCAGCCACCACTATGCTTGAAAATACAGAGAGTGGTACTCAGTAATGTGTTGWATTGGATTTGCCCCAAACATAACACTTTGTATTCAGGACAAAAAAATGTATCACTTGCCACATTTTGTGCAGTACTACTTTAGTGCCTTGTTGCGAACAGGATGCATATTTTGGAATATATGTATTCTGTACAGGCCTTCACTCTGTCATTTAGGTTAGTATTGTGGAGTAACTACAATGTTGTTAATCCATCCTCAGTTTTCTCCTGTCACAGCCATTCAACTCTGTAACTGTGTTAAAGTCACCATTTGCCTCATGGTGAAATCTCTGAGTGGTTTCCTTCTTCTCCAGCAACTGAGTTAGGAAGGACGCCTGTWTCTTTGTAGTGATTGGGTGTATTGATACACCATCCAAAGTGTAATGAATAACTTCACCATGCTCAAAGGGTTATTCAATGTGTGCTTTTTTCATTTTTACCCATCTACCAATAGGTGCCCTTTTTTGCTAGGCTTTGGAAAACCTTCCTGGTCTTTATGGTCAAATCTGTGTTTACAAATAATTGTATMTGTGGGTTACAGAGATGAGGTAGTCATTCAAAAATCATGTTAAACACTATTATTTCACACAGAGTCTATGCAACTTATTATGTGACTTGTTAAGCACATTTTTACTACTGAACTAATTTAGGCTTGCCATAACAAAGAGTTGAAAACGTATTGACGCAAGACATTTCAGCTTTTCATTTTTAATTAATTTGTTCAAATTTAGAAAAAACATAATTTAACTTTGACATTATGAGCTATTGTGTGTCAGCCAGTGACAACAAATCTCAATTTAATCCATTTTAAATTCAGGCTGTAACATWWAAAAAWATMTAGCTCTTATCATATCAATTTATAAATTACATTTCATGGAGAATGCTCTTATTTCTATCTGAAAAAAAATAAGATACTTTTTTCACTTGGAACCGGCAGGTTTGCTCAACCTTATTCATGGTTTCCTCGTGTGTAAAGGCGGTGGAATTATTAGGTCAGAATATGGCGTATCTGTAGACACACCTCCATTTCTTTGATCTCCACTCCAAACGTGTACCTTGCTGACACTGGCATTTCCCCCAACGTCAGAATACGCACAGAGAGAAAAGTGCATAAAAATGCAATAACGTTCCATTTATGRMCGCGTAACTCAGGTCTGAATTGCCTCCTTTGTGAATATGAGCCCAGAAACACATGGACATTCTAGACAATTGACTAGACATAAAAAGAATACCCACCACATTTCCCCTTTACTGTGAGAATGACCAGACCACTGTTCTGGATCCCTATTTGGTGAGACAGAGGCGGAGTCCCAAATGGCACCCTATTCCCTATATAGTGCACTCGTTTCACACAGGGCCCATAGGGCTGTGGTCAAAAGTAGGATTTTATATAAGGAATAGGGTGTCAGTTGGGATGCATCCAGAGTGGATGGATGTCCTGAAGTACCCTCTCCTCGTGGCTCTGCGACCGCCCACACCGTGACCTTTCTCTCTAGATGGTGCGCGCGCACATGTACGAGCACGCCTCAGATGCCTAATACACACGGACACATTTCATGACTAAACGATGAACATCATACTGATTTCATAAAACACCAACTTTCCAATTCCCATATAAATTCCCTTCCAACCTCCACCCCACATAAACAAGGACCAAATCAACTGCGCTCTCTCTCTCTCCCAAACGAGTAATTTATTTTCCCCTGACACTGGACACGCCTCTAAACAGAGGAACTCTTAATCAACTAGAATTTCAGACCTAGGTCTTCAAAGTAGGAGTGCAGATATAGGATCATTTRCCCCCCCATTTAAATAAAAAGGAATACGATAATATACAGTAACTTAGGTCAGCACTCCTACTCTGAGACACCGTTTGATTGCAGGCCAAAATCTCTATGACTAGAATGGCTAGAGTCAGACTGAATCTTTTGAGGCAGACTTTCCTCATTAAAATAATCATCTGCCTCGGTTATTTGAATTCGAAAGTCATTTATGTGCCTGGTGATATTTTAACAAGAGAAAAGTTTTGTCTTCGCTATGATTGTGGCTGTGATTTTTTAATACTTCTATCTTGGGAGTCAATATTACCTGAGTCAGTCATTAGTGTATAAGTTACGTTGGCCACAGAAATCGTTGAAATATACCGAACAAAAAATATAAATGCATTATGCAACAATTTCAATGATTTGACTGAGTTACAGTTCATATAAGGAAATCAGTCAATTGAAATAAATTCCTTAGGCCCTATTTTGTGGATTTCACTTGACTGGTCACAGATATCTAAAATAAAAGTTAGTGGCGTGTATCAGAGAACCAGTCAGTGTCTGGTGTGAACACCATTTGCCTCATGCAGCGCGACACATCTCCTTCGCATAGTGTTGATCAGGCTGTTGATTAAGGCCTGCGGAATGTAGTCCCACTCCTCGTCAATGGCTGTGCAATGTTGCTGGATATTGTCGGGAACCGGAAACACGCTGGCATACACGTCGATCCAGAGCATTCCACACATGCTCAACGGGTGAGATGTCTAGTGAGTATTGAGACATGTTCAGCTTCCAGGAATTGTGTACAGCATTATCATGCTGAAACATGAGGTGATGGTGGCGGATGAATGGCACGACAATGGGCCTCAGGATCTCTGTGCATTCAAATTGCCATCGATAAAATACAATTGTGTTCATTGTCCGTAGCTTATGCCTGCCCATACCATAACCCCACKACCACCATGGGGCTCTCTGTTCCCAATGTTGACATCAGCAAACCGCTCGCCCACATGACGCCATACACARGGTCTGGTGGTTGAGAAATGAACATTCAATTCTCTGTCAACAGCTCTGGTGGACATTCCTGCAGTCAGCATGCCAATTGTACGCTCCCTCAAAACTTGAGACATCTGTGGCATTATGTTGTGTGACAAAACTGCACATTTTAGAGTGGCCTTTTATTGTCCCCAGCACAAGGTGCACCTGTGTAATGATCATAATGTTTAATCAGCTTCTTGATATGCCACACCTGTCAGGTGGATGGATTATCTTGGAAAATAAGAAATGCTCACTAACAGGGATGCAYACATTTTTWGAGAAATAAGCTTTTAATGCGTATCTTTTATTTCAGCTCATGAAACATGGGACCAACACTTTACATGTTGAGTTTATATATTTTTTTCAGTGTAAAAGTGACCACTGTTCTAGAGACAACACTGTAGGGGTATTGATAAGAAAACTTCCCCTGTAAATTCCACATATGGGTCTGGCCTGTGCGGTTGCCAACCACTTTCCCCACAGATTGCTGCGCCACATCAAACAWCCAGAAGGGACTTTTGATCCCGGTTTCACCGCCAATTTGAATGCCGTCCCAACTGCCCAAACTGGGGCTTAACGAGCCAATCAGAGAGCTAGGAATTCCCTAGGTAGGAGCTACCTCTATGCAGAGTGACGCAGATGCACTTCCTGAAAGCTTTGGCTGTTTTGTAAAAACATAACGCAGGTCCCGTATCAGGTTCTATGGACCCAGCTGGTGGCTTGTTTTGCTACCAGATACACACACACATGGATGCACACACTACACACACACACACACACACACACACCTCTCCTCTGTCCATACCGGATTAACAAACTAATTGGACACAGGTGTCCACACACACACACACACACACCTCTCCTCTGTCCATACCGGATTAACAAACTAATTGGACACAGGTGTCGGATTAACAAACTAATTGGACACAGGTGCGTCGACAAGAAGKCACTGGCTCTCTCTCTCTCTCTCTGTCTTTGTCTCTTCCTCGCTCTGTCTCTTCTAATTTATCTCTTCTTCTCTCTCCCTCCCTCTCCTCCAGTCTAGGTCCCTGTAGGCTTGTTTAGGAAAACACCCGGCCACTTCATCAAAATGAAGTGCTATAAATATCACCAATAAAGTCATCGTCGTCAGTCTGAACACTGTTGGCCGGCAACCAGATGATTGCGTAGCAGCTAGCTAATCAGGGGTAAGGTAGAGTGATGTCACATGAAATTGCATGTGAGTAGACATGGACATGTACACAAAGAAGAAAGAACACTCTTTTCTTCTCTCGCTTCTTCTCTCAAACATCTGCCTTCTCTTTCAAAGACATACTTCCTCCACAGCGGGTCTGGCTGATGTGTGTGTGTGTGTGTGTGTGTGTGTGTGTGTGTGTGTGTGTGTGTGTGTGGTGTGTGGTGTGTGTGTGTGGTGGTGTGGTGTGTGTGTGGTGTGTGTGTGGTGTGTGTCAATGTGTTTGTGTGTGAGCTCTTCACATTACACATCCTGTCCTCCTTACGGACTCTGGCTTTCATCTCCCTCTCCACCAATTGACACAGCTGGGACCCTACTGGGAAACAACAGAGAAGTTTACATCTCCTAGAGCAGTGGTTCCCAACCAGGGGTACTAGGACCCCTGGGGTACTTGGCCTATTTACAGGGGGTACTTAAAGGGGTTAAAAAAGGTTGGAAACCACTGTCTGAGAGGGGGATCATGTCAGGAAGACCTCTGGTCCTGCTGCAGTGTGATTAGTACACGGCCATGTAACGCGCTGTATGTCTACAATCTGCTCTTAATGTAATATGGGACAGCAAGGTAAAAATGGAATAGAACAGTGGCCCTTGCAGCTGAAGGACACACACATGCACGCACGCACACTACACACACACACTCAGCAGTCAGCACAACCGTGTAATTTCCATGGCTGAGAGACAGCAAGGAAAGCTGAGCCCTGTTTTAGGACCTGGCAGTGACATCACTAGTGGGTCAAAGGGTTAAACTCCGGGCACGGTCACCAGGGGCCATGACACTTAATCTGGGCAAGACTGATAACACGACCTTTATCATTACAAAGCATTACTACCTTATTATACTGTATATACTCATGACATCTAGACTGCCTTGGTAATGACGGGTTGAAATGTCAAGACAGTTTGATTATTGATTGCAGCAAGAAAGTGATACGTCTTGTAAAATAATACCCGACAGGATCGATATACTCAAACTGTCAAGGGACGACGTGTCACGAGTGAGGTATGTCTGGGCCCTTAAGTAAAGAAGGTCAACTCGCACTATTTTTGTGAGTGTTTCACTTTAAGCGTGTGTGTGAGAGGGATTGAATGTGTGTCCTTCAATCCAGTGATGTACTTTTTGACCTACGGGATCGTTCTGATTTTTAAATTCTCCTCCCTCCTCCCTCCCTCCTCCCTCCTCCTCCCTCCCTCCTCCTCCCTCCCTCCCTCCTCCTCTCCTCCTCCCTCCCACTCCCTGTTGGTTTCTGCTTGGCCAGTCACTCTCAGCTCTGCTCGACAGCAAATGAAATACTCCCCAACACAAACAGTGGCCTGATTCAAAACACACACACCTAACATCCTCGTTATATTCATCATCATAATCCTACCTACGCAAACAGCACCGGGTGTCCATATTATCTGACATGCAGCAGAGAAACAAGGGAGGCTGCAAAAAAAGGAGGTTAAAAGAGGATTACCCTTTATTTTACAGTTCGCTACTGTATTACCTAGGTAGTACTTAGAATGTACACGGGAATATGTTGTAATAATCATTCATTACCTACTGTGATAACTACCTTTGYGTTTCTTGACGATTCATTGAAACAGGCACCACTACCATGTGATTCCCGGTGGTCATCAATTGTGATGAATTCTTCGAAGTAGGCTCCATGAATTACCGCTTTTAACCGCATAATGTTTAAGTAAGTACCAGCTGAAATAGGACAGTAAATTAAAGCCTTCCCCAAGAAGGAAAATAAAAAGAGAATGAGACTACCAAAAAATGAGGAAAGAAAGGCTCCGTCTCCCGAGTGGTGCAGCGGTCTAAGGCACTGCATATCAGTGCTTGAGGCGTCACTACAGACCCTGGTTCAATACCGGGCTGTATCACAACCGGCCGTGATCGGGAGACCCATAGGGCGGCGCTCAATTGGCCCAGCGTAATCCGGGTTAGGGGAGGGTTTGTAAAAGGCCGTCATTGTAAAATAAGAACTTGTTCTTAACTGACTTGCCTAGTTAAATAAAATAAAAAATAAATAGAAGTCTCACCTCGTAAGCATTCTTGATGTTGAGGGGCTGGCCCGTGGCCGCCACGTGACCCACAATTCCCTTGTTCCACTCCAGGCGGATGCAGCTATTAGACACCTCCTCCAGTGTGGAGCCCTCGGCCACATCGAACAGCCTGCTCACCAGGAACTTCCTGTTGGAGCTGTCCTCGCCCACCTGGGATCACACAACAAGGAACAGAAGTGAGGTCATACCTATCGAGATTCTACAGGAAGAAACTGTGCAAAATGCTCCACAGTTTACACCACGTCATGATACTGATATGATACTTTACTGTTCATTTGCATGGAAATGTTATCATTGCTACCTGATACGGTTGTATAATTAGATAGATAAGGATTAGACAGAAATTCAAAGATATGAGCAAATAAAAATTCATAGAATAAAAAGGGGAAGCTTTACTTCTTCCTAAGTCTGAGTGTGGTTTTAACCTTCCAGACCTGGAATTGTATCAGCACGCCAGTGGCGGTAAGTGCCGTTTAAGATGAGGGYGGGTGATTTTTTATTTCTATTGCAGCATATTGGATGACTGTCATTCATACTCTATTCACCCAGTTCAATGTAACAGGTAACAGCGATAGGTTTAGGCTACAAAATGTTCCCTATACCCATCATGAGGTTGCCAAAACCTYGCGTTTGAATGAACGTTTACAACTTAGGTGCACACAGGTCGAGAGACAAATTTGAGGTGACAGACAGTGACACATGGACAGACAGTGACATTTAATACCGCCTTTTACACTCTTGCCTGCATCTAGCTGACATAGGGTGTAATCATTAGTCCAACAGTTGCAAACGAGAGTTWCTATTGGACAAATTCAGGTATGTTTATTCCCCGTTTTGTTCCGGTTAAGAAACGTTTTTCAACAGAATTGGTGGAATGAATACACCCCTGATCACGCGTAAACACTGTTCCCTTTCATAGCAGTCACGTTGTATCCGTTCTCGCATCTCTCCTCCTCTCACCTCTTCCCTTCGCTTGTGGACTTCAATGCACAACACATCAGCTGTATGTGACCAGGCGAAAAAACCTTTCCAAGCCAACCCATGTCATAACCACTACACACAGCCTACATCGTTGTCATCATATTAGCTAAAGTAACGTCATAGTCAGCATAGCTAATAAAATGAATGCGTTAGTAAGTAATCCCGCTACAATCATGCAGTAACGTTACAGTGTATAGTCACCGGGCTCCGGTGGCAATAAATTAGTAATAACAAAAGCTTACCTTGTTGGAAAGTCATATCCAGCTAGCTAACATAGCATCCCTCTGTTTGAGCTGGGTGTTTCAGTAGGCTAAACTAGCTAGCTAATTAAGTGAAACTGCTTCTCTTGCTTCTCCTTCATTTTGGAAGAAATTAATTTGTTAAAAACTGTTCAACTATTGTATTTCTCTCTCTGAGTCAACTACTCACCACATTTGATACACTGCAGTGCTAGCTAGCTGTAGCTTATGCTTTCAGTACTAGATGAATTCTCTGATCCTTTGATTGGGTGGACAACATGTCAGTTCATGCTGCAAGAGCTCTGATAGGCTGGAGGACATCCTCCGGATGTTGTCATAATTACTGTCTGTCTATGGAAGAGGGTGAGAACCATGAACCTCCTAGGTTTTGTATTGAAGTCAGTGTACCCAGAGGAGGACGGAAGCTAYCTGTCTTCCTGCTACACCATGGTTCTACCCTACAGAGTGCTGTTGAGGCTACTGTAGACCTTCTTTGCAAAATAGTGTGTTTTAATCAATTATTTGGTCACGTGATTATATTTAGTATAGTTTTTATCTTACATTTTTACTCTTTTAAATGTTTTTACAATTAGATTTTTTATGAATCACTGAGGCAGGATGGTCCTCCCCTTCCTTCCTCCCTTCCCTTTCTGAGGAAGCCTAAACTGCAACACAACACCAAGGGCTTTTACTTTGCAACATATAGACGAAAAACAATGGTTACATTATGAAGAGATGCAGCATTTGTCGACCCAATCTTTTAACATGTCTTTGTTCAAGAGGATAAAGCTAAGGAACATTAAACAACTTCATAGTTAAGAACCACTATAACATATGGAAGAAAATGAAAACATATTCTACATCAGAAACCAATATCACCCCTAAAACACAACCCTTATGGAAATCCTTGACAGCGTTTCAGAATTCACAGATAAGTTGATCCACATTGGAAAACTAAGCATAGAAACCGGTAATGACTTGGTAACAGGGAAATACACTACATGACCAAGTATGTGGACACCTTGCTTGTAGATATCTCACTCTAAAAATCATGGGCATATGAAGGTTGCCCCCCCCCCCCCCCCTGCATAAAACAGCCTCCACTATTGGGAAGGCTTTCACCACTGATGTTGGAACAATTGCTGCAGGGACTTGCTTCCCATTCAGCCACAAGAGCATTAGTGAGGTCGGGCACTGATGCTGGGCCATTACGCCTGGCTTGCAGTCGGCATGTTTCCCTATGGAGATTGCATGGCTGTGTGCTCGATTTTATTCACCTGTCAGCAATGGGTGTTAAAATAGCCAAATCCAGTAATTTTGTACATATGTAKATTTATTTCCATAATAGAATTAAAAAGCAATTTTGGACTGACCAATGTAGACATTTTCAAATGTATGCAACATAAAAGTTACATATCACYAAATTTTMATTCGAATTCTTTCGGACATCAGAGCAGCCTTGAGGGAACCCTATTTGAGTCAGAAAAGGATGTTCATATGATAGGTAAGATATACAAAACCTTAAAGAGAGCATATCCAACTCTTTTAGAAAAAAATATAAACTATTGGAACCAAGACTTAAAAATAACTGAAGTTGGCACAAGATGYAGGGAATGTTGGAGCATAACTAATGAAATTACAGTTAACTAAAATGTATGCTTAATCCAGTATAAACTAATGTGTAGAATGTATTATACAAGAGACAAAATTCACAAATTCTACAGCACAACGGCAGAGTCATGTCTTAAGTGTAAAACTAACAAGGACTCATGAATCCATGCTTTCTGGGAKTGCTATGAAGACCAAAACGTATGGGCAGAGTTTGAAAGTTGMCTGTCAAAATATTACAACYTAAAATGTATTTTTTATCCGTCTGTCTGCATATTTCAAGACATGGCATATCAGGGTGTGATAATCATCCAGTCAAATGGGTCTCTTCTCATSTTGAAAAAACATATACTAAAAACTTGGAAATCAATCAATCGGCCATCATTAACACAATGGAAAAATCYAATGATTTATTATTGAAATAGCACCGGCGACCGAGATTGATTTCCTTTTTACAATTTGACACAATGTGGCAAACACTAATGCAGGCACTAGGGATYGAGGTGTGAGCATGRGGGTCTGGGCAGATGAGACGTAGTCGTGGTTTGTGTGCGTTTGTAAGTTGTTGTTCGTATGTGTATGTTTGTATCTGGTGTGGGGGGGAAAATCTATAATATGAAAAATGTCATTCTAATAAATAATACTTTTTTATAATAAGAGAGAGCAGGAAGTACACTTGGGAGACAACTATTCCAACAGTTTAATTCAGCACCATATAATTGAAATACTAATCCTTCATCATCTCATACTAAATTTGTTTCATGACATAGGCTAACCGTGCCCTATCCTTTCTCTCATAGGCTAACCGTGCCCTATCTTTCTCTCATAGGCTAACCCGTGCCCTATCCTTTCTCTCATAGGCTAACCCGTGCCTATCCTTCTCTCATAGGCTAACCCGTGCCCTATCCTTCTTCTCTCATAGGCTAACACGTCCCTATCCTTCTTTTCTCATAGGCTAGCCTGTGCCCTATCCTTTCTCTCATAGGCTAGCCGTGCCCTATCTTTCTCTCATAGGCTAACCTGTGCCTATCCTTTTCTCTCATAGGCTAACCCGTGCCCTATCCTTCTTTCTCTCATAGACTAGTCCGTGCCCTACCTTTCTCTCATAGGCTAGCCGTGCCCTATCCTTTCTCTCTATAGGCTAGCCCGTGCCCTATCCTTCTTTCTCTCATAGGCTAACCCGTGCCCTATCCTTCTTTCTCATAGGCTAACCCGTGCCCATCCTTCTTTCTCTCATAGGCTAACCCGTGCCCTATCCTTCTTTCTCTCATAGGCTAGCCCGTGCCCTATCCTTTCTCTCATAGGCTAACCCGTGCCCTATCCTTCTTTCTCTCATAGGCTAGCCCGTGCCCTATCCTTTCTCTCATGGCTAGCCCGTGCCCATCCTTCTTTCTCTCATAGGCTAACCCGTGCCCATTCCTTCTTTCTCTCATAGGCTAACCGTGCCCATCCTTCTTTCTCTCATAGGCTAACAGTGCCCTATTTCTTTCTCTCATAGGCTACCCGTGCCCCATCCTTCTTTCTCTCATAGGCTAACCCGTGCCCATCCTTCTTTCTCTCATAGGCTAACCCGTGCCATCCTTCTTTCTCTCATAGGCTAACACGTGCCCCTCCTTCTTTCTCTCATAGGCTAACCCGTGCCCGATCCTTCTTTCTCTCATAGGCTAACCGTGCCCATCCTTCTTTATCTCATAGGCTAACCCGTGCCCATCCTTCTTTCTCTCATAGGCTAACGTGTGCCCCATCCTTCTTTCTCTCATAGGATAACCCGTGCCTATCCTTCTTTCTCTCATAGGCTAACCGTGCCCTATCCTTCTTCTTCATAGGCTAACCGTGCCCATCCTTCTTTCTCTCATAGGCTAACCGTGCCATCCTTCTTTCTTCATAGGCTAACGTGCCCTTCCTTCTTTCTCGCTAACCCGTGCCCCATCCTTCTTTCTCTCATAGGCTAACCCGTGCCCCATCCTTCTTTATCTCATAGGCTAACCCGTGCCCCATCCTTCTTCTCTCATAGGCTAACGTGTGCCCCATCCTTCTTTCTCTCATAGGCTAACCCGGTGCCTATCCTTCTTTCTCTCATAGGCTAACACGTGCCCTATCCTTCTTTCTCTCATAGGCTAACCCGTGCCCATCCTTCTTTCTCTCATAGGCTAACCCGTGCCCATCCTTCTTTCTCTCATAGGCTAACCCGTGCCCCATCCTTCTTTCTCTCATAGGCTAACCCGTGCCCTATCCTTCTTTCTCTCATAGGCTAACCCGTGCCCCATCCTTCTTTCTCTCATAGGCTAACACGTCCCCGATCCTTCTTTCTCTCATAGGCTAACCCGTGCCCCATCCTTCTTTCTCTCATAGGCTAACACGTCCCCTATCCTTCTTTCTCTCATAGGCTAACACGCCCCCTATCCTTCTTTCTCTCATAGGCTAACCGTGCCCTATCCTTCTTTCTCTCATAGGCTAACCCGTCCCTATCCTTCTTTCTCTCATAGGCTAACACACCCCTATCCTTCTTTCTCTCATAGGCTAACCCGTGCCCTATCCTTCTTTCTTTCATAGGCTAACCCGTGCCCCATCCTTCTTTCTCTCATAGGATAACCCGTGCCCTATCCTTCTTTCTTTCATAGGCTAACCCGTGCCCCATCCTTCTTTCTCTCATGGCTAACTCGTGCCCTATCCTTCTTTTCTCTCATAGGCTAACCCGTGCCCTATCCTTCTTTCTCTCATAGGCTAACCCGTGCCCTATCCTTCTTTCTCTCATAGGATAACCCGTGCCCTATCCTTCTTTTTTCATAGGCTAACCCGTGCCCCATCCTTCTTTCTCTCATAGGCTAACCCGTGCCTCATCCTTCTTTCTCTCATAGGCTAACCCGTGCCCTATCCTTTCTTTCTCTCATAGGAAACCCGTGCCCTATCCTTCTTTCTTTCATAGGCTAACCGTGCCCCATCCTTCTTTCTCTCATAGGCTAACCGTGCCTATCCTTCTTTCTCTCATAGGCTAACCCGTGCCCATCCTTCTTTCTCTCATAGGATAACCCGTGCCCTATCCTTCTTTCTCTCATAGGCTAACCGTGCCCTATCTTCTTCTTTCTCTCATAGGCTAACCCGTGCCCCATCCTTCTTCTTTCATAGGCTAACCCGTGCCCTATCCTTCTTTCTCTCATAGGCTAACCGTCCTATCTTCTTTCTCTCATAGGCTAACCCGTGCCCTATCCTTTTATCTCTCATAGGCTAACCCGTGCCCTATCCTTTCTCTCATAGGCTAACACGTGCCCAATCCTTCTTCCCCATCGTGCTCCTACCTACCAGGAAGAGGGAGTAGCGGTCGGCAGCGATCAGCTCGTTGATGTGCAGGAAGATCTTGTGGCACAGAGCCGTCACATCCAAGTGACTCGACACATCCTTCACCAACTCCAACAGCCTGGCACAGCGGTCCAACCCCCGGGCACTGCCCACCTCGTCCATCATCCCCGTGGGGATGCCAAACCCGACCCCTCCCTGCTGGGTTCTGAAGGGCATGGGCGTCCGGATGTCGCCTCGGTCGGGTTCGGCGTCGCAGAGGAAGGTTAGTGAGCCTTCCGCGTCCTTGACCACGATGGGCCTCAGTGGCCTGTCAAACTCAGATGCAGAGATCTTGCGGGTGGGGGTGCTGGGAGCGGGGCTGGGGGCTGGGGAGGGAGAGCGCCTGTCGTTCAGGCCCAGGGAAGGGGGCAGGGAGAAGGCTAGGCAGGGACTGTCTGAGGGCTGGGTGGGTCTCTGTGGTGTAAGGGTTTCTTTGGAGGATGACGAGGAGGAGGATGATGAGGAGGGCTGGATGGAGTGGACTCGCTCAGCAAACCAGGCATTCACCATCTCCCTGTACCAARACACAACACACAGGACATTATACGACATTATAAAAACAATAATCGACATCATACAACAGGTCAATACGACATTATAGGATATTAGAGGAAAATATAAACAATCTGAGGAATTTGTGTATTTGATAAGCATTACACGTGGAGGTAGTGTGAGGAAGTTCGACCAGCTTTCTGCATCTCCTAATAGACAATAGAGAGGACATACAGGACTTGCATTACAACACATCATGAGATATGCCTTACAAGACTTACAATACATTAATCAACAATGTTAAACATTGTATAAAGACATTTAAGGAGCATTTTAACAACTTTCTACCGCAGTCCCATGGGCACACGCGTATGCACACTAGAGGTCGGCCGATTAATCGGGATGGCCGATTAATTAGGGCCGATTTCAACTTTTCATAACAATTGGTAATACGGCAAATTTGGACACCGATTATGGCCGATTACATTCCACTCCACGGGGAGACTGCGTGGCAGGCTGACTACCTGTTATGCGAGTGCAGCAAGGAGCCAAGGTAAGGTGCTAGCTAGCATTAAACTTATCTTATAAAAAACAATCAATCTTAACATAATCACTAGTTAACTACACATGGTTGATGATATTACTAGTTTATCTAGCTTGTCCTGCGTTGCATATAATCGATGCGGTGCCTGTTAATTTGTCATTGAATCACAGCCTACTTCGCCAAACGGGTGATTTAACAAGCGCATTCGCAAAAAAAAGCACTGTCGTTGCACCAATGTGTACCTAACCATAAACATCAATGCCTTTCTTAAAATCAATACACAAGTATATATTTTTAAACCTGCATATTTAGTTAATATTTCCTGCTAACATGAAWTTCTTTTAACTAGGGACATTGTGCCACTTTTCTTGCGTTCTGTGTAAGCAGAGTCAGGGTATATGCAGCAGTTTMGGCCGTCTGGCTCGTTGCGAACTGTGTGAAGACCATTTCTTCCTAACAAAGACCGTAA
Organism: Salvelinus sp. IW2-2015; assembly: GCF_002910315.2. Classification (NCBI taxonomy): domain Eukaryota; kingdom Metazoa; phylum Chordata; class Actinopteri; order Salmoniformes; family Salmonidae; genus Salvelinus; species Salvelinus sp. IW2-2015. The sequence continues at coordinate 14,496,861 of NC_036876.1, forward strand.
TTAATTTGCCAGAATTTAACATAATTATGACATAACATTGAAGGTTGTGCAATGTAACAGCAATATTTAGACTTATGGATGCCACCTGTTAGATAAAATTTTCGAGATGATAGTTTCCAGATTTTACCATATTAATGACCTAAGGCTTGTATTTCTGTGTGTTATTATGTACTGCGCGGTGGTAGGCAGCAGCAGGCTCATAAGCATTCATTCAAACAGCACTTTCGTGCATTTGCCAGCAGCTCTTCGCTGTGCTTCAAGCATTGCGCTGTTTATGACTTCAAGCCTATCAACGCCCGAGATTAGGCTGGCAATACTAAAGTACCTATTAGAACATCCAATATTCAAAGGTATTTGAAATACAAATGGTGTAGAGAGAAATAGTCCTATAATTCCTATAATAACTACAACCTAAAACTTCTTAACTGGGAATATTGAACACTCATGTTAAAAGGAACCACCAGCTTTCATATGTTCTCATGTTCTGATCAAGGAACTTAAACGTTAGCTTTTTTTACATGGCACATATTGCACTTTTACTTTCTTCTCCAACACTTTGTTTTTGCATTATTTAAACCAAATTGAACATGTTTCATTATTTATTTGAGACTAAATTGATTTTATTGATGTATTATATTAAGTTAAAACAAGTGTTCATTCACTATTGTCGTAATTGTCATTATTACAAATATATATATATATATATATATAGATATATAAAAATCGGCCGATGAATCGGTATCGGCTTTATTTGGTCCTCCAATAATCGGTATCGGCGTTGAAAAATCATAATTGGTCGACCTCTAATGTACACACCACGCACGCACACACACCACGCACACACACACGTTCCGCCTCACACAGTAACTCACAGACTAATTCTGGTCAGCAGCGCACATTTGTAAAGCATGACAGATATGCACAGTGCCAGCATTAAAAAACACTGTTAACCACAAGATCCTAGGTTCAAATCCCAACCTTTTTATTTTGTCAAAGATTTACTTTGGCTGAACAGCCCTACTGAAACCTTCCGGAACCCCAGCGGCAGTAAAACGTATTTGCCATGAAATGTSCCTGCAGATTAGGCTGCCTGCCAGACACATAAAACTGAGCCCTAACCACACTATGAAATCGCAAGCCGATGGAAGCGGAATGTTATCTCGCCAAGCATAAGAGACAGCAACGTGTGTGTACGCCTGTGTGTGTGTGACCCCRTAGTGAGAATCCCCCATAGAGCAGCCCTAATGTGTCCTTAGGAGCTCTTAGAGAACTGAGTTTCAGACCTAAACATCCGATCTGATGATATGTGCAAACGGATATATTTTGACGTGTCAATCAAATAATGTTTTCTTACATAATGTGGTTACTGTGGATACACACAAAAAAAGACATATCTCCTGTTACTTCTCTAAGAGAAATATGTCTGACCTTTTCATGGGCCTATGGAAAACGGGATGGTATCAAATGAGATAAGATTATTTGACTGAAATGTAAATTATGCAAACCTGGACAGGCAAACACTTATTCTGGATATACTTAAATGCAAATAAGTAGCCCTTAAAGAAGTCTTCACTTTATTTTCACGGAATGTATCCACTATCATTTCTTATAACCAACAAGAACTTTTGAACATCAGATCAGCAGTTACTTACCCCAATTCCGATTTTAACTTTGACTCATCTGCCCTGGGCTCTTTATGTAATTCCGACCCAATCTTCAGGGCTTCCAAGAGGCAGGAGAGGGGGAATCCTGGCGAGATTAAGCCGTAGGGAAAACTGAACACCTCTTCCCTCCATTCTATTGGCCAATCACTTGATAATAAGATGGACGACCTCTGATCGTGGATTTGCTACAGACGGGACTCTCATAACTGCAATATTCTCTGCTTTTCGGAAACATGGCTTTTCGGACAAGATACCCCTCAGGGCTATCCAACTCGATGGATTCTCCAGTCACCGAGTGGACAGGACAGTAGAGTCAGGGAAATTGAGCGGGGGAGGGATTTGCCTCTTCATCAACAACAAATGATGTGCTGAAACAAGTGCAGTGGAAGTCTCAACCCACTGTTGGTGATGGTAGGCAACATCACCTCCGCCACGCTGACCCTCAACACGGCGGCCCCACAGGGGTGTGTGCTTAGTCCCCTCCTGTACTCCCTGTTCACCCATGACTGCGTGGCCACGCACGACTCCAACACCATCACCAAGACACGCCGGTGGTAGGCCTGATCACCGGCGACGATGAGACAGCCGACAGGGATGAGGTCAGTGACCTGGCAGTGTGGTGCCGAGACAACGACTTCTGCCTCAACTTCAGTAAGACCAAGGAGCTGATCGTGGACAACAGGAAACAAGGGGGCGAGCATGCCCCTATCCACATCAGCGGGGCTGCAGTGGAGTGGGTCGAGAGCTTCAAGTTCCTCYGTGTCCAAATCACTAAGGACTTAAAATGGTCCACTCATACGCGCATTGGTTGTGAAGAAGGCGTGACAGCGCCTCTTCCCCCTGAGGAGGTTGAAAAAGTTTGGCATGGGCCCTCAAATCCTCAGAAAGTTCTACAGCTGCACCATTGAGAGCATCTTGACTGGCTGCATCACTATTTGGTATGGCAACAGCACCGCCCTCGATCGGATGGCTCTACAGAAGGTGGTACGGACAGSKCAGTACATCACTGGGGCCGAGCTCCCTGCCTTCCAGGACCTCTATATCAGGCAGTGTYAYAAGGAGACCCGGAAAATCGTTAAAGACTCCAGCCACGCAAGCCWTAGACTGTTCRCTCTGCTTCCGCACGGCAGTGGTACAGGTGCCAATAGGCTCCTGAACAGCTTCTATCCCCCAAACCATAAGATTTCTAAATAGCTAAAATAATGGCTACACAAACTATCTGAGTTGACCCTTGTATTACGTTTTGTTGTTGTTGCTCTGTCTCTATGCACACTCACAGGACTCTACACACTCACGCACACTGACACTCCAACACACACATAACATGCACAAACATTTATACTGACTCTACACACAGCCCACACACTCACATACAATCATCATTTTGCTGCTGCTACTCTGTTTATCATATATCCTGATGCCTAGTCACCTTACCTCTAAACATATCTACCTCMTTCACTCCAGTATCCCTGCACATTGTATGGTATTGGAACTGACACTGTATAAAGCTTCGTACTTTCTCATGTTCTTCTTATTTCGTATGTTTATTTATTGTGTTTTTGTTCTTCCTTATGTTCTTTTTTTTGTGCCACATTGAAATCGATTACTGCATTGTTGGGTTTGGAGGTTTCAAGAAAGGCATTTCACTGTACCTTGTGCAAGTGACAGTAAAACTCGAAACTTGAAACTAAACTAGGACTGATAGTTGTGATGCCAAGGTACCAGCCTCACTATATGGACAGAATATGCCCTTAATGACAGTAAGGCTGCTGGCTTGCTACAACAGGCACCTCACCCATGAATGTATAGTGTGCTGTTGTGAGATAGAATACTGTAAATAATGACTGTATGTCTAAACACGAACTAATTGTCCTTTTAGGTTCTGTTTGCAATCTATGCAAATGTATCCAGCCTATAATGTCTTATCAAAACCGTAACAAAAACTGCACACGAGCCACTGCGATATGTCAAAACATGCCATAACACCTTTATGTTATAATAAAACCAAAACAACTAATAATGTCAATAGCATCTATTCCAGAAGTTGTGTGGTAACACAACAAAACGTGTGTAACTTTTAATTCGCTGCGCTTTTTGGAACAGCGTGGAATGGAATCACCCGAATAAAGGTTAATGATTACACTTACGCTTTCAATTCTCTCGCTATTTTGGTGAATGGTTACTGATTGTAGTGCAGATGGTCCGGCGTATTAATATATGTCAGTAACGTTAGTAGCATGTCGTTTTACGTTGAAACAACTCATTGCGAGTGCTTTTCTATAACCGGAACACATTAATTATCGCCCAGATTGATTAAAATATAATAGACAGCGAGGATGTATRAGAAAATGAGCTATCCCTGTTTCGGAAATACAATTCATCAGTTACGACTTAAATCTCACCCCGCGCTTACCTTGTAGCCTTCCTGACAAAGTAGGAGTGAGCGAACTCCAAGTGGTCGTCAAGCCACGCTTCCATCCTTTCGTATTCGGGGAGATAGCAGCCCTCCATGCTCAGAGCCAAAATTCCTCAAATTAATCAGATTACCATCAACACTCCGAAGATGGAAGCAAATAATATCAGTCACTGGCAAGCAGTGTGTGTGGTGGTAATCTGTTTTCAAGCGAGCGCTTCCTACATTGTGAGCGCCCGTGGGTAGACTTCTGCAAGAGTCTCATTGCCTTTGCGCAGCAACATCGCCTCAGCAACATGCC
>NC_036876.1:14501243-14583642 GCF_002910315.2 Salvelinus sp. IW2-2015
CCCCCAATAACGGATTCTAAATTCCAAAATGGAAAAGCAATGTTTTCTTGTGATTTGTTTGTATGTTTATTTGACAGAAAAAAAATTGATATGGGTTTACATCAAAGGGCATAAATTACAATAATATTTGTACATATCCAGGATGGCAGAGATTTTCACATCGGTGAACTAAGTTAATTCATGGYAGATGGTTAAAATGTGCCCTTGATAAGTCAGCTGAATATATTTTCAGCCTAATTGTCAACCAAATAGATTGACAGTTTCACGATGTGCATAATCTCYTGAATACGTGTAACTATTTAACATACAGCATGAGCTATGGCTCCTTCACTCAAATGACCTTACTTGCCTCATATATTTGAGTGGGTGTTGGTGAATGCTGATACAYGGGCAAAACAATCAATATCACCTACAAGGAAGCCTTTTACAAGGAGGGATGACCCACTGGTTCTCCTCAACAACAAAAAATCTGTATTTAAAGTTGCTAGCCCATATTGATAAATATATCCCAGATTGGGAATGCTGATCAAAGATCAGGCCCCCTCCCATCCATATAATGCAATGCATTATTTCCTAAAAAGCTACATTGATCCTAGATCAGCACTCCTACTCTGAGACGCTTTATGAATACYAACCACTGAGTGTGCCGTGTCAATCAATCACTGAAAATGCTCCATTGAACTCCCCAGCCCATTTCAGAGGCCCCCACTGAAATGACAAATAMTAATGGCCTCGACTATATAGTATTCATTGTCGCAGACACTTTAGATCCTGTGTGCCTCTGGTGTCCAGCCAGTGGGACCATGCTGATACTGCGGTGTTACCTTACCCAGCAGATGGCGTCTCTTTTACCCCTGGGAGCACAGGACCCGCTCCCCAGGCATATGGGAGCTCCCTGGCCTCCTACTAGAGAATCTGGACAGCCCAGAACATTAGGCATCCAGTCTATCTGATAGGGGGATCTGATAGTGGGACCCTTCCCCATAATTAACACATACATGCCCAGGACACACACATACATACARACATGCATACACCCACATACGCACGCGCACACGCACACGCACACGCACACACACACACACCCCAGGCTCTCTTCCAGATGTTCCAACAGTGTGTGTTTCAAAACCGAGCTGGTCTAGACTTGTCAGGTCTCTCTCTAAATCTCACTGTCTGTCATTCTTCTGCAAAGTGGTCTCAGAGCATTAAGTATAATACGTTACGTTTCGTATGGTATGTATTCATTTGTGGATGTCCATCATCCATTTCATATGATATGTTACAAATTACAATTCGTATGACATGTTACGAATTGCAATACGTACAATGTGACGAATTTGCAAAACGTAAAATATGTTCCGAATTTGCAAAATGTACAATATGTTCCAAATTTGCAAAGTGTATGATATGTTACGAATTCCAATTTGATGTGGCTAACGTTAGCTAGGGGTGGCTAGGTGGCTAACGCTAACGTTAGCTAGGCTAGGGCAGTGGTTCCCAAACTGTGGYGCTTTTAAGGAACTCAGTCCGACTTTCAACTTACTCTTGAAAGCTGTAATAGTAGAATGCACAAGGTGCAATTTCAAAATTGGGTAGTGCACCATCAGTTTGTAATAATGTTTGAGTCACTCAAATATCACATGAATACACATTAGACATGGCGAAATGTATAGAAGTGCAAGAAAATGCTTTGGGTTGGGCCCCAAAGCTGGAAGAATTTGTGTTAGGGGTTAAAGTTAAGGTTAAAGTTAGGAGGTAGGTTAAAAGGTGAAGGTTAGGGTTATGGGAAGGGTTAGCTAACATGCGAAGTAGCTCCAAAGTATCTAAAAAGTAGTAAGTAGTTGCAAAGTTGCTAATTAGCTCAAATGCTAAAGTTGTCTGGGATGAGATTCAAACAGCAACCGTTGGGTTGCCAGACGTTCGCGTTATACGCCCAACAACCCTCCTTTTGTTTCTTTTCTGTCTCATGTAACATTTCATACTAATCTGAGTGTCCTGGATTTACGTTTACTATGTCTACGAGAACAGTCTGGGGACCTTGAAAGCGTAGGAGTCCTTCTGGAAGTGTATTGGTTGTGTGCGTGTGTGCGTGCATGCGTGCATMATTGTATGCGTGCTTGTGTGTGAACAAGCTTGCAAGTGCGTGTATGTCCTTCACAGGAACACTGTCCAGGTGTAGTCACTCAGCAGACAGAGAGAGGTTGGGTGCGATTACTCGGCCTTCACTCACAAGTCAAACAACACTCCCCTCTCCACCATATAATTCCCGGCTCTAGCTTAAACAGCCAGCTCACTATTGTAAACGTGGCCTTCAGTTGTACTCTGAGAGATAACCCCACTGCAGTAAAACTTTCCATATACTGCACATTCCTATCATGGGAAGCAATGCTGAGTGCAGTGCACCACACACACTGCTGTCATAGGGAAACCATCCTACTTTTTAACCACAGTGGGCAGTAGCTTGCACCAGCACAATCTAATACATACACAGTTTATACACACACACTATACACTACTCCCCCCCTCCCTCTCTCTCACACACTCACTCGAGTGCACACACACACACACACACACACACAAACACACACACACACAGAGTCTGTGGGATCTCTCTACCTCACCTCTACCCATTCTTAGCTCCTCTCCGGTGGACTTTGCCCTGCAGGTTTTTTCCAGTGGAGCCATTAAGTAAGCACGAGTTATTCTGAAACATGGAGGGACGCTACTTTATGGCTGTGGCTCATAACGGAAAAAGACCATGGGGTAGAAGGCCTGTATCGTCTTGTTCTAAATGGAGACTCAATATTCCTCAGTGTACACTCACTGCACTAGAAAGATGTTATTATGGGTGATTATTCTGCTGTTACTGGTGTTTGCCATTATTGGTACAGAGATGGTAGGAAACGCACACAGAGATGATCAGACTAAATGTATTGTCTAGAGAAGCCTTTAATGTGTGTAGTAGAGCACTCATACTGGTATTCTTATCCTTCTTATGCTACTAGTAGTACTTATCATGTACTCTATGTAAGCTAAGTGTGATGTTTTGTCCTGTGCAAATTCATGGCCCTTCAGATATCGCAGGTACATATCAGGTCTACCCCTCTGACATATACTACTAACACAAGATGAATAATTTGAGAAGTATCTGTTTAGAAATGCCCCATAGGATAGCTTAGGTTAGAACACCTCTCTCTACGCAGGCCAGTGTGTGTGCTGAAATATGTGCAGGCAGGCAGAGTAGCGAAMAAGCATGGGTCTGGGCTGTAATGGCTACTTTCCATGCTTCCTCTCCATATTTGACAAAACACAGAACCGTCTCTGTAGAACGTCAGCCCGGAGCACACGGTCACTGGTAAATCAAATTGGACGGGAGAAAAAGAGGTTTAAGTTCACAGTCCCGGGGGAGGGTTGGTCTCTGGGACGAACTCCTAACTGAACGAGATGACCTACTACCTCTGTCTGTCTGTCCGAAGCAGCTTAGGGGCCTGTTCTGTTTCAATGTTCTCCGAGAACCCGGTTCCCGATGTTATACAACTGTCCTCTATTGCATGGAACCGTGTGTTTACAGTGGAAGACTGGGGGATCACTAAGTTGTTCCAGACAAAWGAAAGTTATTTCCTGAGTCGCTGGAAGCCCACTCACTCAGAAAGAGCACATTTCCATTTGCAGAGCAATATCAGTCATGGTTCGCTTCTGTCTTTTTCTTCTTCTTCTGAGCCTTGACATCAGGACCGGCTTGAGGATGACATGCCTAAAAGGGGGCATTTTAAATCCATGGGGAGGCACAACTGTTATTGCTTTAGAGCCCTGATAAAAGGTAGATTTGTCCTAGTAGTGTTCAAATGTACAAAAAGGGACCTGAAATATAGCCGTACACATCAACAACCGTCGTTTTGTTGACATTAAGGGGCTAAAATGGATCTCGTTTTCCACAAAGAACCAGGGAGAAAGAAGTTGAGCCTCATTTTTCAAAGGGTTTGAATTMAAAAATAGTTATTATGGTCATTCTATTACCACTATTGTCTGATCAGTTTGAGGTGTGTGTGTGTGTGTTTGTGCTTGCGTGCCTGATGCCTGTGTGCATTCGTGTCTATGTGTGTGTGTTTACGTGTGGGTGGATGAGTAGGTGGATGGTTGTGAGTGCATGCAAGTGTGTGAGCATGCCTGTGTGTGTGTGTCCTGCTTAGACAAACAAATCATGGAGAAGCCATAGGGGCCAGTGAACCTTTCATCGTCTTTCTGACAGACCAAGTTTTTCTTGAGTGATTTTATAATCGCTGCAACACCTCCCCGGGGGCAAAATTATGAGCGAGAGGCATTTGACAAGATTCATTTGAATACATGGCCTTTAAGCGTCACACACATAAACACTTGATGAGTATTATGCAGATTATGCCGATTCTAAGCAGAAAAACTCAATGTGCTGGATTTGTCAGTGCACCTGCAGTTGTAATAACACGTAGCCAGAGATTTCTGCTACATGTATTTGAAATACGTATTGAATTACTTTTMAAATACTTTAAAGTATTTTGTCATTTGTGTTACACTGGCCTGAACTACAATCCAATGTATTTGGTTAAAAAAATACTTAGACCTGTAATTTGTATTTTCAAAATACAAAATACTTTTTAATATAATTTTTTATACCGTTTCAAAATMTGTGCCCCCCTTTCACCCCCCCTTTCACCCTGCATTGGTATCATAAGTCTGATGGCACTATGGTGTGATAAGAGTGTCTGCTAAAAGACTAAAATGTACATATGAAAAATAACACTTGCAAAGCACATTGGGTATTATTCTAATGAGCTCCGCCCAAAAACGAGGGCAATAATAACACCCAGTGTATCAGGTGTGAAGGTAAGACCCAGATGCAGACAACGTCAAATTAACAATGGTTTAATAATCCAACAGGGGCAGGCAATAGACAGGTTAAGGCAGGGGTCAGTAAACCAGAGGTGGGGCAATGGTACCGGATGGCAGGCAAGCTCAGGGTAGGCAGAGGTCAAATATCCAGAGGTGGGGCAAAGGTACAGGTCGGCAGGCAGGCTCAGGAGCAGGCAGAGTGGTCAGGCAGGCGGCTCCAAGTCAGGACAGYCAAGGGTCAAAACCAGGAGGGCGAGAAAAAGAGAGACTGGGAACGCAGGAGCAGAGACTCAAAAACGCTGGTTGACTTGACAAACAAGACGAACTGGCAACAGACAGACAGAGAACACAGGTATAAATACACAGGGGATAATGGGGAAGATGGGTGACACCTGGAGGGGGGTGGAGACAATCACAAAGACAGGTGAAACAGATCAGGGTGTGACACAGTGTGCTTTGCAATTGTTCATTTTTACATTTACATTTTGGTAATTTAGCAGACACTCATCTCACCATAGTGCCATCAGACTTCTGATACCAATGCAGGGTGAAAGGGGGGGATTTACATTTAGTCATTTATCCAGAGGTACTTATAGTCAGTGCATTCAACTATGGTAGATAAACAAACACATATCACAGTCAATGTTTTTTGTTACCGTTACTGAAAATGTTGTTGTAGTGAAGGTGTGTACTTGCAGAAGTATTTTGTATTTTAGCTTGATACATTGGTTTTTAGAGTATCTTGTTATTGTAACAAGATACATTTTTATGTATCTTTTTCCCATCTCTGCATGTAGCACCTCTCCCATTGCAATGTGTCACGGCGCTTCAGAATGACTGACGTTTACGAGTGAAACCGAATACATTACATTTTCACATTTACATTTTAGTCATTTGGCACAGGGTTTCCCAACCCTTTCCCAACGTCAAAGTAATATCACAAATGTGTAGTAGATGCAGGCAGTTGACAGTAATGGATTGCCTTGACTGTGTATAGAGCTGTGCTGCAAGGGTACAGGTGTTTTACATCGTAATGAGGGAAGCCATCCACTGCTAATGTGTAGCACCCACTGCTCAAAAGTGACTCAATGTTTTAGTGATCGTTATCATCATCATCATCATCATCATCATCATCATCATCATCAACAGCAGATGCTTTTTAACACACGTAGTCAGTCACTGACAAGAAACTGGAAATGAAACTGAAACTGAAAAAAACAAGATCACTTGAATAGCTAGCAGTACGTTGCAAATGTTCCCTGTTCCCAGGCTAAAAAATAAAAAGTGATCGAATACTGTGTTTTAGCTGCAACAGTACTGACGTTACCTTGAATACCCATAATGGGTTTGGTGAGAGAAACTTCAGCTACAAATAGGTGGTTGAAAAACATTTAATGAACTACCCAATCAGGATGAAGGGATATCATGTTACTCATTCGTGAAATCTTGAGCAATTTTAGTTATCCTGTAACGTTGAAATAATCAGTCCAGCTACAGTTCTGACAGCCTTGCCTCAGAATTCTAARATGCCTATACAGCACATGCTATTTTAATTACATCAAACGTGTATTTCTGCATAAACGATGTTTATTTCTATGCCTTCCCTTCCACCATAAATATAGTATGTGCACTAACAATTGCCTTTCCCTATTATCTGTAAACCAGAGGAATTTGGCTTTGAAACAGACCATGTCTGGGAATGTACTCAATGCGCTCCGTTTCCCATGTATGTTCATCCATCTCAACATCAAAGGGTGCTTGTCAGACATCCCAATTACCAGCCTGATATATTACAGTTTCCATCATTATAAAGGGGGCTACAACTCTGTAAAGATAGATCTAAACTCACAGTGGACCTACCCATCTAGAATCTACAGTATCTGCATCTGTTGGTAGATAAAGTAATAATTCCACATATCTACAGCATCCTACTGCATCATACTGTAATACTGCATCATACTGTAATACTTGCATCATACACTGCATCATACTGTAATACTTGCATCATACACTGCATTTTATACTGTAATACTGCATCTTACTGTAATACTGCTTCATATACTGCATCATACTGTAATACTGCATCATATACTGCATCATACTGTAATACTGCATCATATACTGTATTTTATACTGTAATACTGCATCATATACTGCATCATACTGTAATACTTGCATCATACACTGCATTTTATACTGTAATACTGCATCTTACTGTAATACTGCATCATACTGTAATACTGCATCTTACTGTAGTACTGTAATACTGCATCATACTGATATACAGTGCCTTGCAAAGTATTCATCCCCCTTGGCATTTTTCCTATTTTTTTGCATTACAACCTGTAATTTAAATGTATTTTTATTTGAATTTCATATAATGGACATACACAAAATAGTCAAAATTGTTGAAGGGAAATTAAAAAAAAAAATGACTTGTTTAAAAAATAATAAAAATAATAATAATAATTGAAAAGTGGTGCGTGCATATGTATTCACCCCCTTTGCTATGAAGCCCCTAAATAAGATCTAGTGCAACCAATTACCTTCAGAAGTCACATAATTAGTTAAATAAAGTCCACCTGTGTGCAATCTAAGTGTCACATGATCTGTCACATGATCTCAGTACATATACACCAGTTCTGAAAGGCCCCAGAGTCTGCAACACCCCTAAGCAAGCGGCACCACCAAGCAAGCGGCACCATGAAGACCAAGGAGCTCTCCAAACAGGTCAGGGACAAAGTTGTGGAGAAGTACAGATCAGGGTTGGGTTATAAAAAAATATCAGAAACTTTGAACATTCCACAGAGCACCATTAAATTCATTATAAAAAATTTAAAGAATATGGCACCACAACAAACCTGCCAAGAGAGGCCCGCCCACCAAAACTCACGGACCAGGCAAGGAGGGAATTAATCAGAGAGGCAACAAAGAGACCAAAGATAACCCTGAAGGAGCTGCAAAGCTCCACAGCGGAGATTGGAGTATCTGTCCATAAGACCACTTTAAGCCGTACACTCCACCTAGCTGGACTTTATGGAAGAGTGGCCAGAAAAAAAGCCATTGCTTAAAGAAAAAAATAAGCAAACACGTTTGGTGTTRGCCAAAAGGCATGTGGGAGACACCACAAATATATGGAAGAAGGTACTCTGGTCAGATGAGACTAAAATTGAGCTTTTGGCCATCAAGGAAAATGCTATGTCTGGCGCAAACCCAACAACTCTCATCACCCCGAGAACAACATCCACAGTGAAGCATGGTGGTGGCAGCATGTGGTAATGTTTTTCATGGGCAGGGGTTGGGAAACTGGTCAGAATTTAAGGAATGATGGATGGCGCTAAATACAGGGAAATTCTTGAGGGAAACCTGTTTCAGTCTTCCAGYGATTTGAGACAGGGATGGAGGCTCACCTTCCAGCAGGACAATGACCCTAAGCATACTGCTAATGCAACACTCAAGTGGTTTAAGGGGAAACATTTAAATGTCTTGGAATGGCCTAGTCAAAGCCCAGACCTCAATCCAATTGAGAATCTGTGGTATGACTTAAATAATGCTGTACACCAGCGGAACCCATCCAACTTGAAGGAGCTGGAGCAGTTTTGCCTTGAAGAATGGGCAAAAATCCCAGTGGTTAGATTTGCCAAGCTAATACATTTACATTTACATTTAAGTCATTTAGCAGACGCTCTTATCCAGAGCGACTTACAAGTTGGATTAATAGAGACATACCCCAAGAGACTTGCAGCTGTAATTGCGGCAAAAGGTGGCTCTACAAAGTATTGACTTTGGGGGGGTGAATAGTTATACATGCTCAAGTTTTCCGTTTTTTTGTCTTATTTCTTGTTTGTTTCACAATAAAAACTATTTTGCATCTTCAAAGTGGTAGGCATGTTGTGTAAATCAAATGATACAAACCCTCAAAAATATCTATTTTAATTCCAGGTTGTAAGGCAACAAAATAGGAAAAATGCCAAGGGGGTGAATACTTTCGCAAGGCACRGTACTTCATCATACTTTACTTTATTGATTTATTGTCCCCATGGGGCCATTTTTTGCAGTATCATGTACATGTTTAAAGTGGCATTTAAATACAGTAGAATAAAAACTGACAATACAACATTCATAACTGTTACATACCAATAAAAAGAGACTAACCTGCTGGCCTTACTGGGTCGATAGTAACATTAGCCAGAGTTGTTTAGGAGGGATATCACACCTGGCACAAATGATTGTATAGTTCTGTTTTTCCTGCCGCGAGGTGTCCTATACCTCAAGTCAAATCAAATCAAATGTTAATGGTCACATACACATGGTTAAATCAAATCAAATTAAATGTATTTATATAGCCCTTCTTACATCAGCTGATATCTCAAAGTGCTGTACAGAAACCCAGCCTAAAACCCCAAACAGCAAGCAATGCAGGTGTTAATGCGAGTGAAGCGAAATGCTTGTGCTTCTAGTTCCGACATTGCAGTAATATCTAACAAGTAATCTAACAAATTCACAACAACTACCTTACACACAAATGTAAAGGGATGGAATAAGAATATGTGCATATGTACATATAGATATATGGATGAGCGATGGCCGTGCGGCATAGGCAAGATGCAATAGATGGTATGAATTACAGTATATACATATGAGATGAGTAATGTAGAATACGTAAACATTATTACAGTGGCATTATTTAAAGTGACTAGTGATACCTTTATGAAATCCATTTATTAAAGTGGCCAGTGATTTGAGTCTGTATGTTGGCAGCAGCCTCTTTATGTTAGTGATGCCTGTTTAATTGTCTGATGGCCTTGAGATAGAAGCTGTTTTTTCAGTCTCTCGGGCCCAGCTTTGATGCACCTGAACTGACCTCGCCTTCTGGATGATAGCGGGGTGAACAGGCAGTGGCTCGGGTGGTTGTTGTCCTTGATGATCTTTTTGGCCTTCCTGTGACATTGGATGCTGTAGGTGTCCTGGAGGGCAGGTAGTTTTCCCCCGGTGATGAGTTGTGCAGACCACACTACCCTCTGAAGAGCTTTGCGGTTGAGGGCGGTGCAGTTGCCGTACCAGGCGGTGATACAGCCCGACAGGTTGCTCTCGATTGTGCATCTGTAAAAGTTTGTGAGGGTTTTAGGTGACAAGCCCAATTTCTTCAGCCTCCTGAGGTTGAAGAGGCGCTGTTGCCTGACACCACACTCCGGTGTTGAATGCTGAGCTGTAGTCAATGAACAGRATTCTTACATAGGTTTTCCTCTTGTTCAGATGTGACAGGGCAGTGTGCAGTGTGATGGRGATTGCATCGTCTGTGGACCTGTTGGGGCGGTATGCAAACTGAAGTGGGTCTAAGGTGGCAGGTAAAGTGGAGGTGATATGATCCTTGACCAGTCTCTCAAAGACTTCATGATGACAGAAGTGAGTGCTACGGGGCGATAGTCATTTAGTTCAGTTATCTTTGCCTTCTTTGGTACAGGAACAATGGTGGCCATCTTGAAGCATGTGGGGACAGCAGACTGGGATAGMGAGCGATTGAATATGTCCGTAAACACACCAGCCAGCTGGTCTGTGCATGCTCTGAGGACGCGGCTAGGGATGCCGTCTGGGCCAGCAGCCTTGCGAGGGTTAACACGTTTAAATGTTTTACTCACATCGGCCACGGAGAAGGAGAGGGCTACGTTGGTGGCACTGTATTATCCTCAAAGCGGGCAAAGAAGGTGTTTAGCTTGTCTGGAAGCAAGACGTTGGTGTCCGTTACGTGACTGGTTTTCTTTTTGTAGTCCGTAATTGCCTGTAGACCCTGCCACATATGTCTCGTGTTATATTCAGCCATATTGCCCAACCTATTTCCATGGTTGAATGCGGTGGTTCGTGCTTTCAGTTTTGTACGAATGCCGCCATCTATCCACGGTTTCTGGTTGGGGTAGGTTTTAATAGTCACAGTGGGTACAACATCACCGATGCACTTCCTAATAAATTCACTCACAGAGTCAGCATATAAATCAATGTTATTGTCTGAGGCTTCCCTGAACATTTTCCAGTCCACGTGATCAAAACAATCTTGACGCGTGGATTTCGATTGGTCAGACCAGCATTGAATGTTTCTAGTCACGGGTACATCCTGTTTGAGTTTCTGCCTATAGGACGGTACAAGCAAGATGGAGTCGTGGTCGGATTTGCCGAAGGGAGGGCGGGGGGGGCTTGTACGCATTGCGGAAGTTAGAGTTAGAGTAGCTAAAKGTAATTTAGGACCGGGCCATGGTGTTCCTCGTCATCATGCAACAGGCTGATCAAGGCAGTGTCYTCAGCGAACTTAACTAGGTGTCTGTCAGGATGGGAACTGCACATACTACATCATACTGCATCAAACTGCATCATGCTATAATACTGCATCATATACAGCATCATACTGTAACATACTATCAGTTACCTCTGTCTGAACTCTGCATTTTGTTAGATGATCCCCATGAGAAGAAATACATTTACTCCCTTTCCTCTTTTGAAAGGACGGTTCCTTGGTTAATACAATCTAAAATGGTTTATGGGGACARGTGTCAACATAATGGATGGATTTGTGTGACTCGTGGGGACTCGGTGAAGCATAATGGAYAAAGAAGTGGACCCGAGTGTCCCATCAGTCGTCTGTGCGACCTAGGTTCTGTTCAGGAGGGATGGGCTATTAGAGTTCACAGACAGCCATAGTGGACAAGCCAGGGAACCCAGTTGGAGCTTAAAAATGTTAACGGGCACCATCTTGGCTCCAACATGTTCCAAGACAGAATGCAAATTAGAATGTCATTGTCGCGGAGCTATTAGTGCCAACATGAAGGATAGCTTCCAAAGCTTTGTATGCTATATATATATATATATATATGGCTCGGGGGCCACTAGTCTTAGTGTGAATGTCATGGAAAGTAATCTCTGTCCTTGTGTGTGTTGATTAGTGAATGTGTTGATTGATTACAGAGCCTCTTGATGCATGATCACCATCACTCACACTACTCATTAGACACATTACACGAACACACTCACGCGCACACACACACACATGCATGTGTGCACGCACAAACACACACACACACACACACACACACAGGCACACACATACATACAATGATGAGTGTTTTCAAACTCACTTTTCAGGCAAAAAGACTGATCTTATGGTAATGGCCTTGAATCTGCCTCCAGCCTATACAATTTCCCAGACAGCAAGAAAAAAGGAATGCCATATCAGAATGAGGTGATCTGTTGTTAACCTAACCCCTAAACATTTATTTAATGTGTGTGTGTGTGTGTGTGTGTGTGTGTGTGTGTGTGTGTGTGTGTGTGTGTGTGTGTGTGTGTGTGTGCATGCATGTCTTTGTGCATATACAGTATGTGCGCATGTGCATGTGAGTGCGTTCAAGCATGAGCGTGTGCAAGTGTGTGGAAAAGGTGCTTGCTTGGTGGAAAGCAACACTGGGAGAAAAAAAATCTGGGCGGAAACTCACTAATTAAATTGGATCAGTGGTTGTCAACTGGTTTTACCTCGGGACCCAAATTGACCAGGTTGTCCAATATTTGCACCGTAATGTTTTATTGTTCCCAATTCAATCTGGAAAACTATATTGATAGTAAATCTACCAATTATATGACAAGGAACAACAGTCCCACATTCTCCTTGTTAATAWTTGTATTTTGCCCATATTCTTGATGAAGAACGTTAAACTCACTGGTTTGAGACCACAAAATCAAACAAATCCGCGAAATTGCGCTGCTAATAACTCTATTTTGAAAAAACTTTAATTGAAGAAAAACAGTTCAGTTTTATTTTTATATATAGGTTTCTTATTATTTKTACACACCTTCTATGTGGTTTTAGTCGTTTATGTTCAGAATGGAGTGTTTTTCATTGAAATAAAATAAAATAAAAAAGATATAAATACATGTATTTTTTGTATTATTTTCTTCTTCTAAAACACTCGCGATCCACTCCAGTCTGAACCAGTTGATAATCGCTGAGTTAGATAACCAAACATAATCTTTGCATGGCCCGGGGGTAACGTTATTACACACACCGCCTCACAACACATTGCTCACCAGAAGGGCAACCTATGCGTGAGTCCATACTCAATGTATTTCTGAGCACCTCCAAGACAAATTATACCTATTAATGGACTCGTTTCTTTAGACAGAAACGAAAGTAGGGAGATTGGATTTGTACAGTGACCGTCTCACAATACAAAGAGTCGTGTCGGAGAGAAGTAACCCTGATGTTAACCTTAACCCAATTCAAATAACCTGTTATGTACATTCTGCCAACCTCGTCGTTTTAGTCATCCTAACCTTTTACGTAAATTATCCMAACATTTGTCGTTAGTTCTCGTAACCACCAACGTCAATTCTCACCGTAATTCTCTTTTTATTTTTATACAACGCAACAAGGAACATGGTATCAGAGAAAGACGTATAATACTATATGTCCTCCAAGAGGCATGATAAATTAGACCATCCAATTCCTATGCTATTGTACGACTGGGTAAGATGTATAATAATATATTTCCTTTAATTCGATACTATACAACCACTATTCCATTCATAATGTAACCTAACTACTATAGAATACTAAATGGAAGGAAGGGCGTTACATACCAAATCCTAGGAATTGCCCTGAGACCAGATTGCTCTTTGAGGCTCTATGGTAGTTACCTGATTTACACACTTATTATCTGCAAATCAATCCTGTCTCAAATCATATAGTTCATTACTTTTGCCCAGTGCCACGTACTATGCAGACGTACAGCACTCTGGACAAAAGTAGTAGGGCCATACTGTATGTCTTTCTACAGTATGTGGCTCTGGCTCTGGACTTAAGTAGTGCACTATATTGTAGGGAATAGGGTCATTTGAGAAGTATGCTAGGCTAGATCAACAGGTTTGTAAGGCATACTTATTTCCTAATCTCTCAGAAGCCTCTATATCACCAAGCTTTGTTCTAGTCACATGTTGTTCTTCTGTTAATAGACAGCGAGTTAGCATTGAGCGAAGCTGGGTCAAATTCATTTGGCGTCAAACAGAAGAAAGCAGACTGAAACAAGTAGAGAGTGGGACTTCCCAAACTTGTTCAATAAGAAACACTTGTATACCMTTTCTGTTGTGAAATGTTTTGTAACAGTCAGGTAATGAATACAACCAAGGTCTTCTTTCAACAATCTGAGGCAGAATTTCTGTGTTTACCATCCATATCACGGTGCTGTGCAGTGGTGTAAAGTAACTAAGTATAAATACTTTGAAGTACTACTTACAGTGCCTTCAGAAAGTATTCATACCCCTTATTGCACATTTCTTGTGTTACAGCCTGAATTCAAAATGGATTAAATATATTTTTTTGTCTCACCCATCTACARACAATACCCCATAATGACAAAGTGAAAACATGTTTTTAGAAATATTTACAAATGTATTGAAAATGAAATAGAGAAACATCTAATTTACATAAGTATTCACACCCCTGASTCAATACATGTTAAAATCACCTTTTGCAGCGATTACAGCTGTATATCGTTATGTGTAAGTCTCTTTGRACACCTGGATTGTACAATATTTGCACATTATTATTWWAAAAATTCTTCAAGCTCTGTCAAGTTGGTTGTTGATCATTGCTAGACAGCCATTTTCAAGTCTTGCCATAGATTTTCAAGCCACTTTAAGTCAAAACTGTAATTAGGCCACTCAGGAACATTCAATGTCTTCTTGGTAAGCAACTCCAGTGTATATTTGGCCTTGTGTTTTAGGTRATTGTCCCGCTGAAAGGTGAATTGGTCTCCCAGTGTCTGTTGGAAGCAGACAGAACAAGYTTTTCCTCCAGGATTTTGCCTGTGCTTAGCTCTATTCTGTTTATTTTTATCCCCCCAAAAACTCCCTAGTCCTTGCCGATGACAAGCATACCCATAACATGATGCAGTCACCACCATGCTTGAAAATATGAAGAGTGGTACTCAGTGATGTGTTGTTGGATTTGCCCGAAACATAACGCGTTGTATTCAGGACATAAAGTACATTTCTTTGCCACATTTCCAGCAGTTTTATTTTAGTGCCTTTTTGCAAACATATATTTATTCTGTTTTTGGCTTCCTTCTTTTCACTCTGTCATTTAGGTTCGTATTGTGGAGTAACTACAATGTTGTTTATCCATCCTCAGTTTTCTCCCATCACAGCCATTAAACTCTGTAAATGTTTTAAAGTCATCATTGGCCTCATGGTGAAATCCCTGAGCGGTTTCCTTCTTCTCCGGCAACTGAGTTTGGAAGGGCGCCTGTATCATTTTAGTGACTGGATGTATTGATACACCATCCAAAGTCTAATCAATAACTTCACCATGCTCCAAGGGATGGAGGCATTGGAAAACCTCCCTGGTCTTTGTGGTTGAATCTGTGTTTGAAATTCACTGCTCGACTGAGGGACTTTACAGATAATTATATGTGTGGGGTACAGAGATGAGGTAGTCATACAAAAACAATGTTAAACACTATTATTGCACACAGAGTGAGTCCATCCAACTTATTAAGGACATTTTTACGCCTGAACTTATTTAGGCTTGRCATAACAAAGTGGACGAATGCTTATTGACTAAAGACATTTCAGATTATTGATTTTTATTGATTTGTGCACATTTCAAAAAACATAATTTCACTTTGAAATTATGGGGTATTGTGTGTAGGCCTGTAACACAAAATGTAAATGTCGTCAATTTTAAATTCAGGCTGTAACACAACAAAATGTGGAAAAAGTCATGGAGAGTGAATACTTTCTGAAGGCACTGTAAGGCATTTTTTTTAGGGTATCTGTACTTTACTATTTCCATTTCTGACAACTTCTACATTTACTTCACTATATTCCTAAAGACAATATGTACTTTTTACTCCCATACATTTTCCCTGACCACCTAAAGTACCTGTTACATTTTGAATGTGCAGGCAAGACAGCAACATGGTCCAATTCACGCACCTATCATTATAACATGTTGTCATCCCTACTGCCTCTGATCTGGCGGACTCACTAAACACAAATGCTGTGTTTGTGAATGARGTCTGAGTGTTGGAGCCCCGGGCTGTCCGTAAATAAATAAAAATGAAATACAAATTGTGCCGTCTGGTTTGCTTCATAAAGAATTTGATGTGTAGCATTTGCTTTTTTACTTTTATGACAATTGAGTACTTTGTCCACCACTGYTGCTGTGTGTGCAACAATTATGTCCCACGCCCCTTACTTTCTTGAAAGGTGTTTACAAACCTTGGGAAATGATTGTACACCAAAGTCCCACCGTACACACACACACASAGAGAGAGAGAGGGATGGTGTCATTGCTTATGGACATAAGACTATAAGTAAAGATACGCCTTTCCCGAGAGGAACATGTGTACATTCCTAAAATGCCAGCAGCTCACAGATAGTCAGTTCAGATTAGGTTAATYAAAAACAGGCAGGCCCTAACCTACAGTAGGTTCAATTGATTTCACCTGTAATAAGTTTTTTTAAACGTTTTCAAAACACCTCAATTCATCGTGTAATAATATCGTATCACATTAAAAGAATATCCCTATAGGTGCTGCAAATATTTCTTTCACGTTTACAAAAGAGTGCTCTAACTTGTAAGTATATCCTAAGTTCAATGTTTACTCCTTACATCTCTCATMTATCTWGAAAATCGTTTGTAATGATATTCTCCGTTTTGGAATCCCAGATGTGAAAAAAAGCCTAAACACATTAGACCCTAAATTGTCTTTTAATGYTCCATATTTGGTAACGCCGAGGCTCCTTATACAATTTCAGATATCGTGGGAGGATCGTTGTTGCTTGGCAACTGGGGGCGAGAGGTGGCGGTTTTGAGAGTATTTCCTGCCTTCCCCTCGTTGGTCCAGGAAGAGCCTCTTGGAGGCGTATCAGCAACACGATGATGCCCCCATTTGTCATCGTTGTGCATTTCTCATATAGGCACGGAGCCGCAGATGGCGAACAACGGACGGGTATATCTGCTGCTAGTTACAGACCTCTGGGGGAGATACTACAGGGATTGGATGATGACGTTATAGGAAAGACCTTGCAGAAAATGTGTAGACGAGAGGGTCAACCCCTGTCAAAATCTGTACAGCAATAAGCAGACCGATAACCAGAACGATAAGCAGACCACCTGCCTTCCCGCATTTGGGACAAGACCATCTCATCATTATATACAGTATCTGTTGACGCCCAGCAGGTGATCTACTGTGCACGGCCAACGTTAACCTTGGTCTAACCTGTCCTTAACATGCAAGGCCATACACTTACAAGTTAGTCAACATAGCACAGGGCTCCAGGTTTGTAGTGCCCTGTCCTACTTTGATAGAACAGTCTTTGGGTTATCTAACTTGATGTGGTTGATGGGGACGGTGCTCCCCTAATTGCTCTTCTAATTGCCATTGTGGGGATCCGGTGGGGCTTAACGAGTGTGCAACTGATTAGCTTTTCTCCCTGGTATGTAATTGATGCCAGTTGATGTCATTGAGAGCCTTCACTTGCCTTGATCAGCAAGTCACTGATTAAAGACTTAGATTACAACCAGTATATACCTGCCATCAAGGACCACAGTCAACCACTCCCGATAAACCATGTCGATACTTCAAATACTTCAAGTAACTCAAGATTATGGGGAACAATAACACATGAACTAATATCAATTTCCACTTAGAGTCACAATAGTTCTGGGAACATATTCCTAGAGCTCTCTGTTGTTCACTGAGGTAGTACTAATAATAATAATATGTTCCTGTCCCATTCTCCTGTCACCCTATCCCAAGGCACTGCCAGACTACAGTGTTCTCAGGTAATAAGTGTCTGAACAGACTAATAACCTGTTAATTCCCTGCGAGTGGGTCTGAACTTCAGTCGGTAAAAGCCAGAAGCACCATTGACAGAGCTTTCGAGGCAGTAATCAGTMACCTAATGCTGMGGTGTTTTTACTGAGCTACACACTGTCACTAGTTTGAGTTCCATGCACAACAACAAGACAAATTCACATCAACATTGTCGATYGGTAATGCAACAACAAGACGAATCGACCTCAACTTTGCTGAACTGGAAAACAGTTTCTCATTTTGATGTTGGAGGAGAAACAGCCACGTGTGATGACAGAGAGAGAGAAATATTTATATTTGAACCAAGTGGTGTTCATGCATTCTTTTCAAATAATGTGTTTTCACAACGTTATTTTCATCGACATGACCATTTTCAATATGGCTCCAACGATWCTATTGTGAGGGTAAACTGCCACTTCCTGAAAATCTCCCAGCACAGTGTGTGAGGCAGAACAACCCATCACACTCATTCCCCCACACCTCATCCTTCCCATTTTGACACATTCGATTAGATGATAAAACATTTATTAAATGAAAACTCCATGAGTTCCAACAGAGAGGCCTTGGTGTCTGGTGCAGTGGCAGCAAGCAACAGGCAGGCAGATCCAGCTATACCCTAAATGAATTAGCCCACTGCTGTGTCTGAGCTGTGTGTGGAGCTGTGGAGCTATAGAGCTCTGGTGCTCTGGGGGCTGGCAGTGGTGGGTGATGAATGTGTGGCATTAGGCGCCAGGCTGGGTGTTGAAGATGAGCAGGCTCTTGGGCATCCATCAGCGCCCAGGGAGGTCTGTCTGGGTATAGCCAGATGCCCAGGATGCCTGGTTGGCACAGTCATCTAGCGGGCACAAACACATACAGAAAGGTAGATAGGAGGATTGTGCAGAAGAGACAAAGAGGGAGACAGAGAGACAGGGAAGAGGGTAGATGAAAGAGAGAGTGAGCAACAAAGAGGGGGTTAGACAGAGAGAGTGAGATAGAGAGGAGGGGGAGAGAGAGAGACACAATATGACATTTGAAATGTCTTRTTTCTTTTTGAAATTTTTGTGTAATGTTTACTGCTCATTTTTTAAAATTGTTTATTTCACTTGCCTTGGCAATGRAAACATATGTTTCCCATGCCAATAAAGCCCCTTAAATTGAAATTGAATTGAGACAGAGGGAGAGACAGAGAGAGGTAGAGATATACAGAGAGGGAGAGAGAAGGAAAGGGAGAAAGCACCAGCATCCCCTGGGTGGTTCGGCTCGGCTCTCTCTAATAGATATTAATGATGCTGCCACATTGTTAATAAACCCACGGTTAATGTTTGGTTCGAGAGAGAGGCTGGTAAACATTGTTCAGTTTGTAATGTTTTGGTTTTAGGGATTCGCTCACGTGTCACAGGTGTGATGAATGCCCTTGATTACTGTGCATGCTGTAACATACGCGCTCGTAGTTGAGTGCTCGTTAACACAGTGATGAWTTGAGAAATGTGATTGGCACCCTGTTTTTTTAATACCACTGTTTTCGTTGTCTGAGGTGCGGCCGCCCCGGGGATAAGATYCAGGGGAGAGGCAAGCTGCGTTTGACTGAGGCTGTGGCAGAGCTCTTTCGGAAGCCTCGGGTTTTGTTAAGAGAAGTATAATTTGATAGATGATGCCCGGAGTTAGTTAGCCGTCATGCTTTCCCTCCTCCTGCCCTGAAACCGTTTTTTTTTGTTTGATTTGATTGTGTAATTGTTTTGTGTTACATCCGTCCCTCCATTTTCATGCAACGCTAACTGGTTTATTTATGGATACTGACAATTGGAGGGAAATAAAATAAACTGAAGAGTGACCTGCCTCTGACACTCCTTCCATGTTTTTCCACTCAATCCRGAACTAAAACAACATGTGTAGCCTGTGGTATAAATGCTATTTAGAGCTCCCTATGCTCTTGGTGTAAACCTAGAGGGGTGTAGTCGGATCTATGGTACTGAATTGAGTTTAGTCACAGCCCCTCTCGGCCAGGGTGAGACACATTCAACTAAACAAGGTTCATTTCAAAATATAGTAGCCAACCTACGATGGGAGCAGCAATACATTTAGGTTACCAATTTTGCCCTCTAATGTTTATATCAAATAATAATTCTCAACAGGTGTGTTTCCATGAATAACATTTTACTTGGCTTAAATTCAGGTTGAAATCAAATATCACTTTAGGAAGCCATCATTGGCCTAAAAATACCGCCCCCCCCCGTCAGTTGTCATGTCGTTTAATACAGTGGTTCCCAACTCCGGTCCTCCAGTACCGCCAGCACACATTTTTGTTGTAGCCTCGGACAAACACACCTGATTCATCTCATTGAGGGCCTGATGATTAGTCGACAAGTTAAATCAGGTGTGCTTGTCTGGGGATACAATACAAATGTGTACTGTTGGGGGTACTGGAGGACTGGAGTTGGGAACCACTGATCTAGTAGACCAGACGCAGACTCACGATGACCCATCTTCCCAGCAGCAACCTCCATCACACACACGTCTTAGCACAGGGGACGAAATGAAGCACGTGACTCAGGAGAGTGCTCGAGATGGATATGGCCATATTTAGGTATCAAATATTCCATCTTCCTCCTCCATCCTTTTTGTTTATTCTCACACACTCAGAGATTGATTGAACTCAATTTCCTCGCATAAATGCTGAGACGTGCGAGAGCGAGACACTCACCTCGGGGAGCGGAAACGTGTCCTAGATTTAGTTTCCGTCTGACAGGGCAAGCGTCAGCGACACGCTATCATAGCTCAGACCTCATAGGAAACACATGGCCTGGTCAGTGTAAGTGTTTGAGCTGTACTTTAGTAGCACTCAATCATGTTACCCTTGAGTCAAATCTGAAGTCCTTTTTTTAGAGCCTGAAAGCGTGGAGTGATGTTTTTCATCTTTTCCGGGGCCCCTGTCAAACCTCCCCAGACCTTAGGTGTGAGGGTGTGAAGCTAAGACGTGAAACCCAGCACTCTGCATAACATAGCAGTCTGCCACGTTTAGCCCCCATTCCATGCTACCTTACATATACAACCTAAACTAAGCAGCAGTGGGCCTTTTCGACATCTGTTAACTTCATCCTCTTCTCTTGTTTGGCCACGGCWCTTCTGCTCGTCTCGTTCCTTGGCTATTTTTAAGCAAGCGGGCACTTGGAATAACTKATGTCCCAAAATTGATATTTGGGACGGACACAATGGGAACTTGGCACTGCTCTGCTACCCCCTGAGGGAAAAAAGTGACTCGTGAAACCGCCACAAGAAATGTCAGCCGTTACCAGAGAGAAAGGGAGAGTGTGCGTGTGTGTGAGACATGTAACGGTCTCCCGAGGGACGTACTGTAGATCCGATATGCATCTTTCAACTTTGCCTTCTCTTTTCCCCTCTGGACAATTGTCATTCCCCTGTGATGAGAAGCACATGGGCTGTTGCTTACATAATTCCATTATGAAGTAATAACCTCCAAGCAGGGCTTGCAGGCCTAATCCAAACGAAGCCGGTGACTTAGCCATTAATAAAACAGATAGAACCCTTTTATTGCTTTACTTTTGAGCAAATATATATTTATAAACAGAAGCAACACACCAGTATGTGTGTATCTTATCATGGATTTGAAATGCTGAGCTGATTTCCTGGTGTTTTTAACAGTCTTTTATGTCCAACAACGAAAATGATAAATAATACAAAACAATTTCATTTCTAATTAGTTTGCTCAGATTACAAATGAATCCACCAGTTGGGGAACCCTGACCTGGATGGAATAATGTGATCCTTCCTTAACCCATAGGGAGTCCCACCTAGTTGACTACTTCAAAACCAAACCTTAACACTTAACTTACCAATTGAAATTAATGCCTAAACTTAACTCAATGTTAAACCCTTTCACGTAACTCCTAACCCTAACCCTAACCTTAACCCCTAGCCTAGCCAAAGTTAGCCACCTAGCCGACGTTAGCCACAACAAATTCATAACATATCATACAAATTGTAACATGTCATCTGAAATGTAATTCGTAATATATCCTACGAATTGTCATTTGTAATACATCATACTAAATGGATGATGCACATCCACAAATGAATACATACCATACGAAACATAACATATCATATTAAAATGGAGTATCTTGGATTTACATACAGAATAATACAATATGCTCTGAGACCAGGTTGTSAATATTCAAGTCAGACGCTGTCAAACCATGAGATCTTATTGCAAAAGACACTGTTAACAGGCAATTCTGCTGTGTTACCACTTAAGAGCAGAATGCAAGACAAAGACTGCAGTCTGATGGAATGTTATTCTGAAGTTAAATGTTGACCATTATCTTTTCAATTTGACCGATCAAATTCCTCTAGTCAAAAACACCCCATCTGTCGGGAGACACTGCTCCAGCACTACATACATGTACACACCATCAGTGTTGGCCACAGGCAGCCTAARATTTAGAGTGTTGGGCCAATAACCTGAAAGGTCGCTAGTTTGAATCCCTGAGCCGACAAGGTGAAAAATCTGTCTATGTGCCCTTGAGCAAGGKACTTAACCCTAATTGCTGCAGGGTCGCCACTGATAATGGCTGATAATGGCAGACCCTGGCTGTGACCCCGCTCTCCGAGAGTGTCTCAGGGTGAAAAAAAACAGCACGTGCGTGTGAAACACAGGACAAATACAAGCACCCACCAAATGATTATAATACTTGCTCGGTGACATCGACACACTTTGTCCATCAACATACTCMGCCCTTTCAGAAGATAAAAGAGCTCTCCGCACCAATCAAGATACCGACAGACCCCCGCGCCAAGACCACCAGCGAGGGACCCACAAATCCAAACGAAATGTCCAAGAGACATTTCCACAACCAGACCGACAAAACCAGATTGTTAGGTTTTCAGGMCAGAATGAGTAACAGACCAGAACGGACCAAAAAAAGCAGTGAAGAAGAAGCCATCTATAGTCAAGAACAAACAACAAACTCATCCCCAGCATCAGGCACAGTKATCTACTGTGACGGAAGCCTCTCCTATCCCCAGTCCTGACGTCACAGATAAGCCAGCAGGACTGCAGGGATACTTAGCAGATAAATAGAACAATGCGAAGAATTCTCCCCTGAGTCCAGTCTCAGGCAYAACTAGAACAACATGTGCTGGTGCCCTCTGATGAACCACTGTGGTTAGTTAAGGACAGAGGGATAGGCCCATAGTTAGTAGGGAGGGATGTGCCTTTTGTGTTTAATAACCTTATAAAATGGGTGACAAAGAGAAGAGACAGTTGGTGGACCGAGAGAGAGAGAGAGAGAGAGAGAGAGAGAGAGAAAGGGAGAGAGAAAGAAGGAGAGAGAAGCATGCTGTCTCTAGAGTTTAACAAGGAAACTGACCAGCAGGGAAGCCCTAAGCTTCCTCCATACAGACTCCAGTCATCACAGGGTTTGGACAAATCAGGATAGTCCACTCTAAAAGGTCAGAGGTCAGAGGTGATGCAGAGGTGATGCGTGATGCGTGGTTTGTGTTTTTGGCTCAATAAAGATGTTTCAGAGGAATCTCTCCTTCCCAGGATCTGACACAGACACCGACTCCCACGACTCCAGCGAAGATTGGCTTCACTCCGCGAAAAGCTGTGTTCCTGGGAGCCACTGGCGATGTTTACTGTGACGTGTTTATTAAAATTGTTTTTACATCGCCATGGACGCACATGGGGCAACGCGCTAAAGAGACSCCGCGCTTCTGGCGAATTGGAGCATGAGCTGGGAGCTGTCGGAAAGCGAAGGACAAGAGACTAGACCTACGCAGCAAGGTTACAAGGAACCACGCCACTACAGTTGCCAACGCTAAACGAAGGACAATAAATGTAGTCTGGAGGCGACCTGGGAAAAACAAGCCTACGTGTTGGAAAAGTCTTGGACTGTGAGCGAATATAAATCATAAGGATGTAAATGCCCCCGCTCCGAGACAGCGGGGCCACTTAAGTTGTTTTTCCGTCTGCCTGGCGTTTCTTCCGCGCCCGTGTAAAAGTTTCACTCAGAAAGAATTACGTCGTGAGGTTGTTCCATTATGCACAGTCAATTATAGTCACAGGTCTGCTCCGATGCCGTGCATTTAAAGTAATGCCGTCTAGCAAACACACATCCACTTGCACACACACGCATGAAGGCATGCACACACACCAGAGGAGGCTGGTGGGAGGAGCTCTAGGAGGACGGGCTCATCGTAATGGCAGGAATGAATGGAATGACAAACAAGTTGTTTCCATGTGTTTGGTACCATTCCCTTGATTCCATTCCAGCTATTACAATGAGCCRGTCCTCCTATAGSTCCTCCCACCAGCCRCCTCTGGCACACACAGACACACACACGCACACACRGAGACACAAACACAAGCACATTTCTGGTTGTGTGTGAGAGCACAGTGTGTTCTCAGTTTCACAGTAGTCCCTTAACCCTATGAAGTACYCCCATAACTCATCCGAGCTGCTGGTATAAGCACTCGTAAACACACACACGCACATACTCTCCCAGCCACAGTGATGGGAACGATGATAAACTCACAGGCAAATGGTGGTTGCGGTCGGGACGACACAGCATCCCCTCTATCGCTGCAGTACTCACCCCATGGTGGAGGGATGTGTTCCCTCTCTCTTCTGACCACGGCTGATACCACTGAACACACTCTGACACCAGAGGCAAGGGGTTTCCTCTATTCTCCGTTCTTTCCTCTCTCTRTTTTTCTRRTCTCCTCTCGTGTTAAACTTTTCCCCTTTCTGGCGAMGGCTCTGGGAGGACTGGCTGTTTATTTATATCCTTTTTTGGGACTAGAGGGGATGGGGGAATAGAGGGGATGGAGAGAGGGATTCATAATTGCTCCCTCTCTGCCAAGGCGGAGAACTCGCCGGCCCCCACCGCTACAACCCCTTCTTCCACCCCTCCACCTCTCGCATCCTCCCCCCTTACCCCCCTTCCTCCCTACTGTGCAGCCCTGCAGGGATAGAGAGCTGGACTGAGCTGGGACCTCTTGTTGTAATGTGGTCTTTCTCTCCCCCTACCTTTCTCTCTCTCTTTTCCTCTCCTCTAACCCTATCTCTTTTTCTCTCTCTCTCTCTCTCCCTCTCTCTCTCTCTCTCTCTCTCTCACTAACTTTCTATTTCTTTCCCCTCTCTTCTCTTTCCCCACCCTCTCCATCTCTCCTTTTACTGTATATCTCCCTAAGTCCCAGCAACACATGCTCAATCGTGTGTGTTTATGAGCGACTAAAAGGGTTGACATTGAACTCTCAGGTCCACCACTCCCACTAACTAGACTCCATGTTCAAGTCCTGGTTGGTACTGGAATTGACCTGCTGGGACAGAGATATCCCCTCTCCACTCCTCTCCTCTGTCGTCTACACTTCCCTAGTAACAAGGAGTTTCAGAAGTTGAAAACAACAGGGAAATCACCGTGTCTGGGGTGAGACATGGTGTGTGTGCTGTCTCTTATACACATCTAGATGTGTATAAGAGACAGGTATGTGTGTGTGTGTGTGTGTGTATGGGATGTGTGAGCAGTTGGATGTAGTCTGAGGGTTTGGCTGTTTCTAATTGATCATTCCCATCACTGAGTATGCGTGTGCGTACAACCTCACGGGAGTGTGTGTGTGTGGCGTGAGTGACGGTGCATGTAAGGTCTAAGATGTGTGTGTCACCTGCCGTGGCGCGAGGATGTGTTAAGCTTTGTTCCCGCTGGATGAAAGGAGATCCCAACGGACCCGCCGGGTGGTTGGTCCTCTGCTTCAAAGGTTACGGGGGTTCAAAGAGACATCCTACTCCTACGCCAAATGCTACATTTCTTTGCTTAAATCTGGTTCCTTTAGATGTGTCATGTAAAGTCCTCCAAACCTTTTTTAAAAATGTTTGTACTCTCTAGTGATTATCTTAGTGTCTTTATAGGTCATCAAAAGGATGACACAAGTCAGATGTAGGCCTATCTTGTTTATAGATCATATTTTACCTGCGGCTATTTCCCCCCCGCTCTAACGTCCTATTTGGTGTCCGTAGAGCTGGTGCTAACCTTCCTGCCTGTGTGTCTTCAAGGCCAATCACAGAAGCTGACTGTACAGTGTCCAGTTCAGTGTTTAACCAGCATGCTAAGGGCCAAAGGAGGGGGACACCATTTCCTGTGGGTGTCACGTTCCTGACCTGTTTTCCCTTGTTTTGTATTTATTTAGTATGGTCAGGGCGTGAGTTGGGTGGGTTGTCTATGTGTGATTTTCTATGTTGGGATTTTGTGTTCGGCCTGGTATGATTCTCAATCAGAGGCAGCTGTCAATCGTTGTCCCTGATTGAGAATCATACTTAGGRAGCCTGGGTTTCACGTGTGTTTTGTGGGTGTTTGTCTTCCGTGTCAGTAGTTGTGCCACACGGGACTGTTTGTCGGTTAGATTCTCTTTTGTTATTTTGTTTCGTGTAGTGTTCAGTTTATTGATAATAAAACATGGACACTTTCCACTCTGCGTCTTGGTCCGATCCCTACACCTCRTCTTCAGACGAAGAGGAGGAAATCAGCCGTTACAGTGGGCCYATTTTGTCACACGTGATATTTCACTACACACCTCTGGATCTGTCTGTGAGGCAAGGGATCTCACTATCACATACGTCTGTATAGAACATTGTTCATATCAGTAGTAAAGACCAGTGATGCAATAAGGAAGGCCTGATACAGGTTATAGAGATAGGGCAGGTAGATTGTGTTAGTGTAGATTTCGATAAGAGATGATGAATTTAGACTTTGGAGGCTTGCTGATGAGTTTGCTTTGGGATAAGAAGGTGCGTGCACGTACGCATGTGTTCGCGGACAGTTCACATGCGCAGACACACACACGCATACACACACAGAGTCACCCAACGGTTGTTAACACACAATAACAGGTCCTTGGCTTGTACATCTGAGACAGAGCCAGGCTTGAATGTAGAAATATTCTGGGAATGTACCCAGTCACTGCACACACACACTCTCACACACTTCTTGTCCTTATTGGACTCCTTCTGCCATTCTGTCACAGCACAGAACCCCCATCACCACTACCATTTCGGCCCACATGGCTGTATTAGTCGCTGTCAATTTCAGGCCAGAGGCAGGCAACTGTCAACATTAGGAGCCCGAATGGGCAACATTCTCTCTACAACAGCTGTTGTTTACCATTTTCACAGTTGGCGCAGCTGCGATCTTTAGCTCCACTCAGTGTGTAGTCATTCAATAAATGATGACTATATGAACTTCACATTAATGTGTCAATCAACTGGGCCTAACATCTTGACACAGAAGTTCATTTGACGGATGGTTTGTCGTTGTGGAAGTATCACCATCACATCTCATTTGCCAGGCGGTATTATGGCCCTGAGTTTTTCCAAGACCACATGAGGAAAACACCCTGGTACTGTGCCACCACCGGCGAAGGGAAATAACATGCTTGACTCTTATTCTCGAGTCGACAAACGGAAGGGTGCTTGGAATCAAAAATAGATCCCAATAAAATATGAGGAAATGCCAGCACGGTACCAGAACAACAGGTAGAGAAAGAGAAACACATCGTATCAGTTT
Organism: Salvelinus sp. IW2-2015; assembly: GCF_002910315.2. Lineage (NCBI taxonomy): Eukaryota > Metazoa > Chordata > Actinopteri > Salmoniformes > Salmonidae > Salvelinus > Salvelinus sp. IW2-2015. The sequence goes on from NC_036876.1 coordinate 14,528,531, forward strand.
AATTAAAACTGAATTCACCCGAGGTGTTATAAAGGGCTTATACAAGAGCTTTGTGTGACCTGACAAGGACGTCGTCCATTTACAATAAGATCCGGGACCAAAACATGATTCATATCCACAGTGACCATAATAGCTTCTGAAATACCAGATAATTAAGTGGACATTATGACAACTGAGAGGAGATACGGGGACAGACCGGGCAGTCTGTGTGCGTGTGTGTCCACGCATCCTGTTCTTTCATCTCTATTCTAATCCCCTTCTCTTTCTACTCCTCCTCTCTCCTTCCATCCCTCCTCTAACCGGTCACAGTAGTGGTTTGATGTGGGAGGGGAAAAAGAGAAAAGATTAAACAGATCTCCTATTGAATTCATTGGAGAAGAGACAGTCCATTCACCCACAGTTAATCACAGATCAAATTAGTTCTTTTTTTCTTCTCACCCATAGACTCATTTCCAACTCATAGAGAGGCAGACGGCAGATACAGATCTGTTTAGCATTTGAAACGCCAGTCAGCCCTGCTCAGCTTCAAATGGTCTGCTGGCCATTCACTTTCTTTCTCCTCTCTTTCGCTCTCGGTCTTTCCGGTCCCTGTCTCGCTTTCGGTCACTGAGGAAGTCTGCCTGACATAACTTCAGTCTTGTTCATTTTGATGTGGATGATTGGCCACTAAATGATTGACACAGACCAGTGTTGATAAAACGTTTACTGGAGACAGGAGACCAAGTGGAGACATAGGACGAGGTGGATAATTTTATAATAAGGCCGTTTTATTAAAGTGTAAAGATATCAGGCAAAAACGTGCACGGCCCCTTTCTGTCAGATTCTTATGAAATCGTCGGAGAAGAGAGCCCCTCTAAGCAGTACATACAGATTATATAGGCAACAAGCAAAGTAGGTTGATCTTGTCGTCTGGCCTTCCGATTGGTCGATCTGGGTCGTGGGTAGTCCTGTTCCTGTCTCTTATACACATCTAGATGTGTATAAGAGACAGGCTCGGCTCACTGAAGCGAGGTTGTTCTGAAGAGACCTCTCTACCACTGAGGAAGAACATTGGGCTGTGTGTGTGTGTGCTGTCTCTTATACACATCTAGATGTGTATAAGAGACAGGGCTCACTGTGAATCTCTCTTTATACCGTCTTCTCCATGAATATATGTATGAATCTGGCTGTGAGCGAGTGTGTGTTCTATTGCTCCCTTGTCCCCATGCAGTGACCGGTGTGTGTGTGTGTGTGTGTGTGTGCGCATGTATGCTCAGTGTCATTTCCGATCAGGGTCTGAGTAAGGTCTTTATGTCCACTCCTACTCACACTGCATTCACTAGAAACACATCGATGAGACATTCGGATAAGGTTAGGCGGAAGCCACAAGASGCTTCTGAGGGGAGAACGGCTCGCGATAATGTCCGGTAGGAAGCAAATGGAATGGCATCATGAACACCTAGAAACCATGTTTGGTACCGTTCCACTCCAGTGATTACCACGAGCCCGTTCTCCCCAATTAAAGTGCCGCCAACCTCCTGCGGTGGAAGTAAATAAACTGAAAATCCACAGGGAACGGTGTCCATGACAGCTACGGGAAGTCATTCCGCCCCCATGTGGCTTACGAAGGAACACAATGAATATCAATTTATGCGTCACTCCAGGTCATACGAACGTGCGTTTCTAATCAAATGCATATAGGGTAGATTCAACATCTCATCACCAATTGGCCTTGGAATTAAATCTCTGCAGTAGTTTTTGTTCCAAGACAGCATTTACATCTCATTTTTTACATTTTATTCAGTAACCAAACACTCAAAATGCAGTGAGATCCCACAACTATTCTGGAGGGTTCTGAAAGCTCCTCCACTGTTTGTTTATTGCCTGCATTCCTTTTTCTTGGAAGGACTTGACTTCAATGTCTTAGTCCAGAACCACATGGAATGGATAAAGGAATCCTTTTTCCTAACTTCCGTATCGTCTGCCCCGCGGGGGAGCGGAAAAACCCCCGCCATTTTTATCCCTCCATCTTGAGCACAGAACTAAAAGGTAATGTCTATCARCTATTTTGTTACACAAGAGATGTCCTGAAAGCTCCGTTTCAGTTTCACACATAAATCCAGTCAGTTATATTGACGCGATGGCATACCTAATTGAGGAAACATCAAGCAAAGATCTAAAGTAAAGACTAGTTAACATGCACAGKGCATTCAACTACATATTCTGTTCATCGTATAGACATGTTCATACTAGCACTATAATGGAATTACAGTCGCATAAACCAGGAAATCAAGAATTCGGTGAAATAACATGCGATTCCATTTATATTTGATGCCTTTATTAAGCAAAAACATCARGTACACTTCTTTTTTAAAGACTTGTCTACAGTACAAAAACCACACATGTAAGATGTCGCGCTCTCACTAGCAACTTCACATCTGCTACACACACATCTCCCTTGCTGTCTGATTGTGAGTGGGATCATGGGGTTTATTCGGTCATCTTCTTCAACTTGTTGGCTCTGCGCTGGGCCCCAGACTTCCTCTTGGAATTGGACTTCATGGGTTGTTTGGGCAGGTTCCTGCCTCCCTTGGCCTTGGATCTACTGGGACAGGAGAGAGAGAGAGAGAGAGCGAGAAAGTTGACACACTCGCACGTCAGGCCGCCGAACACAATCCGTACGAACACTAGTCATTTAGACTGCATCAACACTGTACTGATATGGGTAGCACAGGTACTATAGATTAGTGTCTTGGGAAATAAGTTGTCAGCCCTGTGCGCGCCTGTGTGTGTGTGTGTGTGTGTCGTGTCTGGGTATATGACACCGGTAGTAAAACTCACTTGTTATCGGCCCTCCGTTTGTCTTTGAGGGGGCAGGCTTTGCGCTTGTGCTTCAGGCTGCCACAGTTGAAGCAGCCCTCCAGACCTGGGCTGTTCCCACAGGGGTGGTCTGGGAGGGCACAGCGGGAACAGGACTGGCAGTGGCGCCAGGCTGGGGAGGCGATGAGAGGGCAGAGGTACCAATCAGAACATCACAACCAAAATCATGAACATCGGGGTTTAACCGGGGGAGGGGGGGGTACTGTGTGGCTCAGTTGGTAGAGCATGGCACTTGCGACACCAGGGATGTGGGTTCAATTCCCCGCGGGGGACCAGTATGATAAAGTGCATTTAAAAAACGTATTCATTCACAACTGTAAGTCGCTCTGGATAAGAGCGTCTGTTGAAAATGACAGTCTAGGAGATACTCACATGGCTTCACGCACTTCTGACACTCTGAGCAATGCTTCCACGTTCTCCCGTCCTGAAAGAACAAAGGAGAAAAAATTATGAAAAGCCTGATCGGTTGTGAAGTGACATCTGAAAGCTAACTATTTCATCAAGTTTAAAGTGTGCAGCCTCACTTTCCCCCGGCCTGCGACAGGGAAATGCATACCTTCGAAGGGCACAAGTTGCATTTAGTACAATGCTTGTTCCCAGACCACACATATCGCTGACAGACTTTGCAGAATCTAAAAAGAGAAGCAAAGAGACAGATGAATCAAATGTAATCATGCCTCTTAAGAATTCCTCTAGAGATTTAATTGAAGTGGGAAAGTATTCATGTATCCAATGAGCTGTTAACTAATATTTTCCATCTTCCATTTAGGATAACATCTTACTATGGTTACATTGCAATAATATTTTAGCTCACGTGCGATAGGGAGAGGTGGGTTGTACATTAGGGAGGACGACGTCTCGCGAGGTCAGGTTGGTGTGTGTATATACCGTACCTGTAACCCTCCTCCCTAGGGAGAACGACGTCTCGTGGTGTCAGGTTGGTGAACAGGCGGACCGGGGACTGCTTTCTACCCGTTTTCCCATGTTTGTAGAGGGGATGGTTGTCGTAGTCCACCTAGGAGTTTGAGAAAGCACTACATAAATGCACGTTACGACCCATCGGTGTTCTCTATTCACGCAAATAGGCCAATTTGTGAACGCATTTGACGTCAAAAAAAAAAAAAGTGTATAAAAAAGGTGGGTAACCTGGTAGTCTAGCATGGTGAAAGAGGGGAAGCACTCCAGGATGCGCGGCTCAAAGAAGTAGGGGAAGATCCACACTATGGGCATCTCCACAACACTGCCCTCGGAGGTCTGCAGTTTGCGCCAGGTCTCTGAGATCTGAGAGAAACTGTGGGCCAGAGGCTTCACCAGGCCCCCGAACGGAGGGTCGGACACCATGATCACCTTCTCCCCATCTTCCTCACCGAGGAAGGCGCGGAGGACCCCACTTGCCGCCTGTGTAAAAACAACACATGGATTTCAAAAAAATTTAAATTTTTTTTTTTTTTTTAAATTAAAGATTAATCTAAAGGCTCTAAGACAAACATTAAGGTTCAAACTTGTACCTGTCCTCCAAAAAAGTGATGATTGAACATGTTGTAGTGACAGAACTCATCCTGGCCATAAAACTGGGCATATCTGGAACAGACACAAAATAGAAAATGTTTTCATGTTACATTGGCTTTCAAATGTTATTATTATAACGCCCATAGCAAGTCAATGATTGTGTGACATTGGCTCAAGGTGGTACCACTACTGTAGTTACCCTCCTCCTGTAGGTCAGAGAAAGTCAACACAAGTGTACGGGTGTAAATAGAACTTTACAATCGTGGCAAGATAATCACTGAAGGGCACTTAACAGCAGCACGCGCACGCACACACACTTTAGCTTGTCAACGCACCATTTCCCTAGTTCAACCTGACACATTCCTTGCAGACTGACAGAGAACGGATCAGAAACAGGAAGAGAGTGAGCATCTCAGAAACATACCGCACATTATGATTATGCCAACGTCTATTTTGGGGGATTATAGGGCACAGAACGCTGCACGAGAGGCCTATACACACTAATACCCAACACCACTCATTTGTGAACGTCGAGTCAAGAATGCATTAATTCAAGAGCAGCTAAATTATGCACAGAGAAACAGTTCTGCAATCAGCAATCCTGCTAGTTACGATTTTGTAGAATTACCTGTATTTTTTTATGATAACGAAGCCTGGAGAACACAGGTGTGTTTCGACAGACAAGCCTCGAGACCACATATACCAGCCTCCTAAAACCAGAGGCACTAGTTCACCTTCATAATACAAAATCACACTGCCAACACATTGTTAGATTTGAAATCGGATTTAAGCTACAACGTATACAAGATTTGCGCCGCGTCTTAACTCTATGTGATTCCTACTGACAAGTGTGTACATCTTCTCTAAGCCACGGCAAAGAACGACCCAATGACCGAAGGTCAGAGACTGGTGGTGTCCTCTGGTCCAGATTTCTCTCTCAGCCCAGAGTGATGCCATGGCTCCCCCTGTAGAATATCACGCGGTACTACAGGAAAAGAGGAGAGGCGCACCCTTCTCAAATCAAACCGTAATCTGCGCTGCTCGGTTATGTTGCCGACAAGGTAGCATGGTGCATCGTCCAGAAACATACATCTCTTCCCCATAAAATCTCCATTACATCGACAAAGTTCTACATCTCCAAACTAGTTTTCATTGGGAAGGCGGATGGAGCATTTATAAACGCTTTATCACTTCTGCATGTGAAAACAGAATCCTACTCATTACTCCACATGCTTAAATTACGTCACTTTTGTTTTGAGCCGACTCCATCGTGGGCTTTGAATGGGGCAGCTGGCCCACGCCCGGGAGGTAGCCTGGTTCCAAAACGAATGCAATTAACTTTCACCCGGTGCAAAACACACCTACCAGGGCGCCCAGGACAGATTCATCGAATCCCCTCATTGTCTCTGTCTCTTCCCCTGTGACCATTCATAGGCAGACCTGCCACAGCCAGGAGACGGACGAGGCATGTGCTTCTCTGGTCCACCCTGTCCTCTAGTCCACCCTACCCCCCCCCAGTTCGACAACGTCTGCTACGCACTCGACTCTGCTGCCGCGACAACGGACCGACGCTACTGAGAGGCCGACGTCCGCTGATGCTCCGCCTGGGCTGTGGGCGTGGCCTACAGCTGCCTGGACAGGACGGGGCGGGACAAAGGTGCCAAGCTGGGGCGGAACAGGAACTCGCGGCGCGTGGAGCTTTGAGTTGGGCCTCTCTCCGCCTGGCACAACGACAGGCCCGTGGTGTGCTCCACCAGCGGGCGAGCGGTGCCAGGTCGGGTGGGCGAGCGGTGCCAGGTCGGGTGGGCGAGCGGTGCCAGGTCGGGTGGGCGAGCGGTGCCAGGTCGGGTGGGCGAGCGGTGCCAGGTCGGGTGGGCGAGCGGTGCCAGGTCGGGTGGGCGAGCGGTGCCAGGTCGGGTGGGCGAACTACGAGAAGGGCAAACTGGCATTTTAGGATGCCGATTCGATGAAGGTGCTGCAGGAGTTTTCTGCAGGCCCGATGCCCGTGTTAGATAGGGTAAATCCTCAGTTCACGGAGCCCCTCTACCCTGTGTTCCGCTTCCTAAGACCACCGGAGGGACAGGTGTGGGCTAGTCATATGGAGATACAGGACGTCAACACGCCCATAGCAATCCATAAACGTCAATAAGCACATTCATGTACCATTTAAAGTGTGTGCTCAGCTCTAAATTCTTTCGATGCCTGTTCTGGTCACTCAGAGCAAATGCTCATCGCTGTAAAAAAATAAATGCATTGTGTGATCCAATAAAATAAAACTGACCTGAAGTCAATGTCCAGTAGCAGAGTCTTCATGGGGTCACTCTTGCCCTCCTGATTTCTTAGCTTGATCAGCTCATGGAGTCTGGAAGAAACAGTGAATTAAACAATCGATCATACATAAAAACACTTGAATCTAATCTAATCTAAAATAGGCCACTTTCAAGAAAACACTCTGGAATGGAGTGAAACGGGGAGGTACTATGTGAACCAAACTGGCAAAACGCTATAATTAACACAATCCCCGTTTAAAATCAACGCGACGGGCAAAACGTCTCAATTAAATCAAACCCCTCACCTGGGTGTTCCGACACAGAGCACCTTCCTGTAGCCCAGCTTGGCCAGGGTCTCCAACAGGAAGTGACAGCTGCGGTCGGCAAACAGGTACTGGGCGTTGCTCTTCTTGTTCTCCAGGGGTTTGAGCATTAGACTGGGCCTGCTCAGCCGGGCCTCTGTGATGTCATCAGCCTGCGACATCTTGTGAGAAGCGTGGATTTCCCATTCCCCTGGGAGGAGGAGGAGCTGACAGTCCTGGCAGAACCTCCTGCCTAGGGGGAGGGCAAGGAACTTTCTGAACCTGGATTGGAAGAGAAAAACGTTTTAATAGTAGTTGTAGCAGTATTTTTTATTAGTGGTAGATCTATTAGTAGTTGTACCACTACTTTTTATGCTGTTAATGTACTTATTATTAGACCGTAGTTGCCATCTTATTCTTGTTACTAAGTATTTGTTTTAAATTACACTTAAACGAGACACTTCAAGAGACTACATCCTGCAAAATGTCAACTTAAATAAAGAAACCATGTTTTTGATTGGAAGAACATTACGTTAAGGTTGTGAGATGAGTAGAAAGCTCTCAAGTTAAATACTAATATGATCTTCTGGCGTCTTAATACAAAAAAAAGGTACTTACAATGGAGCTGCTATCCACACACCTATTCTGTTCCATTCTAACTTGGAATGGAAAAGTTCCGTGGATAGAGTCCCCTTACAGGTCAAGTGTAGGCCATTTACCTGGAGCAGTACTCCTGATGGGTAAAACGAGGCATCTTTGACCGGTTCTCCTCCTCTCTGGCCAAAAGCCTGGCCTCCGACACCTACAACACAGACGCTCGAGTCACACACTTGGTGAAAAATAGGAGTGTAGCTAGCTATCTGCACGGCTAGACGCACAGGTATTGCATTGCAGTCAATCAATGGTTGCATGCCACACCATGGACTGTGCAGTTGGGCATCAGATGGCTACATCATGTGGTTAGCGGATTTTAGGCTTTGTTAGATCTGGCATGTGTCTGCAACGCCGTCCGTGAGGAACTCAAACCGAGGACTTCCAATAAGTCAAAGGCATCAATTAAGCTACCATAAAAATGACTTGTAGGCTATTGTAGAAGCCATTTTGGCATACATATGTGGTTGTATAGTCTAGTTTGTCTGTCTTTGTATATTCTACTTAAATGTGTACCATATGTTGGGTCAGGGGTCACCGAACAGGTTTAAATCATATAGTTAACAAATATTACATTTGAAAAAGGACTCTGTTTACCATTTACACTGTCAAACTATGACATGAACCTACTGTAATTACATCTGACTATGGAATTCTTGCTATATTTGGTGCTAATAAATGGCCAGAAGAGGCGACTGAACTAAAGATCGATGCTGGAAAGTGGTTTGTTTTGCCGCAGTCTCTGAAAATGTCCAATCCCACCTGTGCCAGAGTGGCTATCAGGAACTTTGACTAGGTAGCTAAGCCACTACATGTACAGTGTATTCAGAAAGTATTGGCTATACTTTCTGACTATGATGCTACAAGCTTGGCACACCTGTATTTGGGGATTTTCTCCCATTCTTCTCTGCATATCCTCTCAAGCTGTTAGTTGGATGGGGCGCGTTGCTGCACAGCCATTTTCAGGTCTCTCCAGAGATGTTCGATAGGATTCAAGTCTGGGCTCTGGCTGGGCTACTTAACAGAGAGATCGTCAAGGATCTCTCTGTACTTCGCCCCGTTCATCTTTCCCTTGATCCTGACTAGCCTCCCAGTCCCTGCCACTGAAGAACATCCCCATTGCATAATGCTGTCACCACCATGCTTCACTGTAGGGATGGTGCCAGGTTTCCTCCAGACGTGACACTTGGCATTCAGGCCAAAGAGTTCAATCTTGGTTTCATCAGACCAGAGAATCTTGTTTTGCATGGTCTGAGAGTCTTTAGGTGCCTTATGGCAAACTCCAAGCGGGCTGTCGTGTGTCTTTTACTGAGGAGTGGCTTTTGTCTGGCCACTCTACCATAAAGGCTTGATTGGTGGAGTGCTGCAGAGATGGTTGTCCTTCTGGAAGGTTCTCCCATCTCCACAGAGGAACTCTGGAGCTCTGTCAAAGAGACCATCGGGTTCTTGGTCACCTCCCTGACCAAGGCCCTTCTCCACCGATTGCTCAGTTTGGCCCGGGCTGCCAACTCTCAGAAGACTCTTGGTGGTTTTAAACTTCTTCCATTTAAGAATAATGGAGGCCACTGTGTTCTTGGGGACCTTCAACGCTGCAGACATTTATTGTCCTTTCACCAGATATGTGACTCGACACAATCCTGTCTCGGAGCCCTACAACCTCATGGCTTGGTTTTTGTTCTGACATGCATTGTCAACAGTGGGACCTTATATAGACAGGTAGCGGTCTTTCCAAATCACATCCAATCAATTGAATTTACCACAGGTAGACTCCAATCAAGTTGTAGAAACATCTCAAGGATGATCAATGGAAATAAGATGCACCCGAGCTCAATTTCGAGTCTCATAGCAAAAGGTCTGAATACTTATGTAAATTAAATGTTTCCATTTTAAATTTAATACATTTGCTAAAATAAAAATACTTAACTTTGTGTCTGAATACTTCCAGAATGCAGTGTGTGTAAGCCAACTATATTTGCCAGTAAATAAAATTTGAAAAAAGCTAGCTAGTTAACTCGGTTACCTTATCATCTTCCCACTGAAAGAAATTGCATTCTTTTCTGTCTCTGCACGCTGAGCAGGCATAAAACCTCCGGCCTTCCTCCTCTCCTTTGCAGACCTTCTCAAACAACAAAGTTGGACCTGCATGGGGCAAGAACATCTGCATTACAGTATACATACTTCACCGAATAATTCATTTTTCATATGTCAATGGTAAAACACAACTTATAATATAGCTAGCTTTGGACTGTAGTTAGCTAGATAGTATCTAACGTTATATCATAGATTCATATGGCCCTTTTCCCAAACCTAGCTAAGTAGACGCTAGCAAGCTAGCTAGCTAACTAACTTTGCAATCATTCAGATATTTGGGTACTTACCATGCACACACGATGGTGCTTTTCTGTCTCCCTGTTGAAGGACGATCTCTATTCCAAAGCCGTCTTCATCTGATCCTTTTAGTTGCATGTTCGTAAAAATGAGCGTAACCAAATATATTTCCTTGATCAAAATATTATACGCATGTCTCTCCTGCCATGCTGTCAGTCGCGAATAATCGACGTCACTCAAGGATGTGCCCCTCCATATCGCGTTACGTAGTTTTTTTCTTCTTCGATGAGGTTTAACGGCGGTTGGCATCCAATAAATGTTTCATTACCGCCACCTACTAGACTGGAGTAAAACTCCCTTATACTTTGCTTGAAAAAATAATAAAAAATGAACAAATACCCTGCCACCTAACACTACACTCTCAAAAAAATACAAAAATCTCCCCCCTACTCCACTATTTAAATCTATTTAGCCCTACCTCAGGCCAACAACCTGAAAGGATTGGACACCACCACTTAACACACCCTGTAACTCTTCTGATGTGAAGTCTCGCACACCCAAATACCTCTCTGCAGCTGCCACCACAACCTCAATTTTCTGCAACTTACATCCCTGCAGTACAGTTGATAACCAATGCTATAAATGCTAAAAATCCAATCTTACTGAAACATATATCACTTGTTGGCCTATCCCTCTGGTACAGATCTACTGCTCACTCCACTCCTCTCAGGATCCCTCTCCCTTGACCCATCTTCCTCTACTTTCTTCACTGCCTCAGCATATGACAACTTCTGCACTACTCTAACCCTGGAAACCTCAACCTGCCTCTCTCGCACGGGACATTTCTGATCCCCAGCCCCATTGGCACCCAGACAATTAACACATACCACTACTTTCCCAATGCTACACATTCCTTTGTCTCATGCTCTTCTGCACACTTCTCACACCTAGGAACCTCCCTCCTACACACTGCTGCCCATAAGCTTGACACCTGTGACAACGTAATGTATTCGGCATAAAAAGCTAGTACAGGATAACTTATATGTCCTAACATCACTTTGTCATGCAGACTCAACATCAAAACTCAAAAGAACAGACAATGACTCTTCTGTTTCACCACTCACGCCACCCTGTCACGACGAGCATCACAAACACCGGGAATCTTCCCCTTCAGTTGGTCAACTTTTGCATTTACTGCTACCCCAGGAATCACTCCTTTCAATGGCACCCTTTTCTTGAGAGCAAAACAATTCACATTTCTTGCCCCCCCCCATTCGTTTAATGAGGAGCACCTTCTACCTCTGACCAGCAGAAACACAAACAATTATTACAAGACCACTCCTGGTTACCCTCACTGATTCCACAGCGTCCAACTCTGTTTTCACCCACACTGAAACCACAAATGGATCAGCCAAAAGGCAAGGGTCCACTTCTTCCAAAAACTTCACTCCTACCGTCACAGACTCATCTTTAACCTGACCCTCGGTGCAAGCCTCGGGCTCTGAGAACTTCACCACGCCTACCACCTCCAATACTTCGACCTCATTCACTTCCATTTCTCCTCCTGTCTCCAGCTCACTCGGCTTACACTTTCTACCATTCTTCTTTAACAAACCATCTCCCTTTTTCTGCCATTTTTAACCGACTCAAGCTCACCCTCTTCCTCCCTCTCTCTCTTAGAGCTCCTCTGCCTATTTTCCCCTCCATTCCTCCTCCTTATTCCAAGTATACATAAGTCTCCTTATGATAATACTGCACTTCTCCTGACATACATATGGTTCTTGCCTTCTCAAGGGATTCCATTTTACTGTCTGTCACAATCTCCGTACAATAAGCACGATCCCCTCGGGATGTAACGCTCGACAGTGCATCCCACTTATAAAGCAGCTGCTTCGTCTTGATGCACTTTTTTATCAAAAGCTACTGCAACGCTTTTCCATTTCAAACTTCCAACCACCGTCTTCGCTAGTCACCCACCTCCATATCACGTTACATTGTTGCCACCCTAAAGTAGAAATGAACCCAGCAAAAAAAGAAACGTCCTCTCACTGTCAACTGCGTTTATTTTCAGCAAACTTAACATGTGTAAATATTTGTATGAACATAACAAGATTCAACAACGGAGACATAAACTGAACAAGTTCCACAGACATGTGACTAACAGAAATTGAATAATGTGTCCATGACCAAAGGGGGGGTCAAAATCAAAAGTAACAGTCAGTATCTGGTGTGGCCACCAGCTGCATTAAGTAATGTAGTGCATCTCCTCCTCATGGACTGCACCAGATTTCCCAGTTCTTGCTGTGAGATGTTACCCCACTCTTCCACCAAGGCACCTGCAAGTTCCTGGACATTTCTGGGGGGAATGGCCTTTAGCCCTCACCCTCCGATCCAACAGGTCCCAGACGTGCTCAATGGGATTGAGTTCCGGGTTCTTCGCTGGCCATGGCAGAACACTGACATTCCTGTCTTGCAGGAAATCACGCACAGAACAAGCAGTGTGGCTGGTGGCATTGTCATGCTGGAGGGTCATGTCAGGATGAGCCTATGAGGGAGGAGGATGTCTTCCCTGTAACACACAGCGTTGAGATTGCCTGCAATGACAACAAGCTCAGTCCGATGATGCTGTGACAGACCACCCCAGACCATGACGGACCCTCCACCTCCAAATCGATCCCGCTCCAGAGTACAGGCCTCGGTGTAACGCTCATTCCTTTGACGATAAACGCGAATCCGACCATCACCCCTGGTGAGACAAAACCGTGACTCATCAGTGAAGAGCACTTTTTGCCAGTCCTGTCTGGTCCAGCGACAGTGTGTTTGTGCCCATAGGCGACATTGTTGCCTGTGATGTCTGGTGAGGACCTGCCTTACAACAGGCCTACAAGCCCTCAGTCCAGCCTCTCTCAGCCTATTGTGGACAGTCTGAGCACTGTGGAGGGATTGTGGGTTCCTGGTGTAACTTGGGCAGTTGTTGTTGCCGTCCTGTACCTATCCCGCAGGTGTGATGTTTGGATGTACCGATCCTGTGCAGGTGTTGTTACACATGGTCTGCCACTGCGAGGACGATCAGCTGTCCGTCCTGTCTCCCTGTAGCGCTGTCATACACGGAACCCAAACCGGCTGCGCGCGTGCACCATCGTGCGCTATCGTTGCCCCCCCACACCAAACGCGATCACGACACGCAGGTTAAAATATCAAAACAAACTCTGAACCAATGACATTAATTTGGGGACAGGTCGAAAAGCAGTAAACATTTATGGTAATTTAGCTAGTTAACTTGCACTTGCTAGCTAACGTTAATTTGTCCTATTTAGCTAGCTTGCTGTTGCTAGCTAATTTGTCCTGGGATATAAACATTGAGTTGTTATTTTACCTGAAATGCACAAGGATCTCTACTCCGACAATTAATCCACACATAAAACGGCCAACCGAATCGTTTCTAGTCATCTCTCCCCTTCCAGGCTTTTTCATCGTATAAATTATATGGTGATCGCATCTAAACTTTCATTGTATTACCACGACTACCGGCAAAACAGTTTGACTTTCTAACACCCACGTGGGTATAACCAATGAGGAGATGGCACGTGGGTACCTGCTTCTATAAACCAATGAGGAGATGGGAGAGGCAGGACTTGCAGCGCGATCTGCGTCAGAAATAGGAAGGAGTTCTATTTTAGCCCTTGGCGTCGCAGACGCGAGCAGTGTGGGTGCAATAATTGAATAACATGGATTTCTAAATTTATTTTGTGACGCTCGCGCACGCGACGTGTCCGGTCTGGTCAGCATGTAAGGCACGTTCACGCAGATGATCAGGGACCCTGGGCATCTTTCTTTTGGTGTTTTTCAGAGTCAGTAGAAAGGCCTATTTAGTGTCCTAAGTTTTCATAACCGTGACCTTAATTGCCTACCGTCTGTAAGCTGTTAGTGTCTTAACAACCGTTCCACAGGTGCATGTTCATTCATTGTTTATGGTTCATTGAACAAGCTTGGGAAACAGTGTTTAAACCCTTTACTGTGAAGATCTGTGAAGTTATTTGGATTTTTACGAATTATTTTTGAAAGAAAGGGACGTTTCTTTTTTTGCTGAGTTCATGAGGTTATGATGAACAATGTAACCAATGTTTCATCTAAAAATGTTAACTTAGTTGCAACATTGTATATTGCGCTTGTTTTCATCTGGATGAAAAGAGATAGCAGCATTGCAGTAAAGCCTGCTCTTTGCCCACCAGGCCATACAAAAAGCATAGGAAAATAAAATCCTTAGACCTTGAATAAGACTTTAGGCTACTGCAGGCCTACTGTACTGTTCTGTATTGTACTCTATACATAGTGTTTTAAAATGTATTGATTTCTAATAGATTTCAAACGAAGAATTGTTGTTTATGAGGTTATAATGGATTCCAATTATTGTGTATAATAACTCAATTAATAATTGTATTGATTATCAGTCACAGCCATTGTGCATTTCCATCACTTGAATGTTGGAAATTAAAAGTGATGTAGGCCTTTGTAAAATGTCTATAGGCTAATATAATAGGCCTAACATAATATGCCTATAGATAGGCCTAAGAAAGGCCAACAATAATATTAGGGGAATTTACTTCTCTCTGAAGAACTAGACATCACTCCAGGCTACAGCATTGTGTCCAAAACATTTGCTGATAAATGACCGTTTTGTCTCCCTTTTCTACGACAGACAAAAGAGCAACTTCTGGAATAATATATACCGACGTTGTTGCAGTGCCTCGCACAGTGCAACCCAACACGTTTTGTCTACACTGCGTCGCAGTCGTACCACTCGGAAATTGAAATCACTTGAACACTGGTTTCTATTGGTATAAACTCAATTTCCCAGACGCCCTTGTTCGTGGGGAGCCCAGTGGCGCTGTTGAGGCGCTATTGATCGCCTGGTTCGCCTGGCTCGAGGGATGCTACTGCTGAAGCAGCGACGCAAGCGTCAAGCGCGACCGTACGCCCACACCCAACCCGTGCTTTCGGGAAAGGGAGTAAAACATTACTGTACCGCATAATACGATATTGCTATATGCCAGTATCAGCGCTTATTGACGGCGGCAGAAAATTTCATAGCTTCGACATTGTATTATAGGCTACATCTCTGAAGGGACATAGGGGAGTCGACTTAAGCATCTTCTGCAGGGAGACATCATCAATGTGCAGTCTACACTCCTGACCAGATGTGTGTAGTTGAATGAGGCTATATCCACTGTACATCGGATTGTGAAGAAACAGCCTGGGATTACCATGAGCACAGGTAAAGTCTTATTCTAGCCTATACTAGACTATAGTTTATATGAGTCATGGTTTGATGATAGCAATTCTATGACAATTACCAGTTTTTATGCTGCCATTGTCATTCTCCTATGGCACTATCAGATATTACACAGCAAAGCGGTTACTGAATCAAGACATGCATAATGATAGTCATATAATATCCATTGACAATGTTTACACTAACATGTAAAACACACTGCAGATACCAATCTAAAACAACGGTCCTAATTGAGCTATAGCTCTCCCACTGTGAAACACAATTTTTATGGCTACAGTATGTGGTGTAGAAACGCCCACTAGGCGTCTACTTCCAGGCATCACTGCCTTTGCGTTATGTTGCAATGCAGTCTCCCCACATCGACAGGGTCATCATAGCTACATTGTCTGGAGCTACAGGCTGATACACTGGTCTCATGTGAGGACATCAGTGTTTCAAGTCTGCTATGTGTCCATCCTATGTGATATTAGATTACTACATATGAATGACAACGGGCATGAGAAAAAGCACTGTACAGTAGCTGAATAGTTGAGTAGAGAACATCATTGTTAGTAATACCATCATGTCAAGAAGAAGACTCACTGTGTGATGAGCGTAGGCATCGGGCGCCTTAACCCAGAATTCAGTTCACCCCTTTTTGGCGGCCCCCCTTTTGTAGGCCTGTGGATACCCCTCCGCAAAAAAATACATTACTTTTATGACATTTATTTTAGGAACTAAGTCGCCTAGAATAGTAGAATACAAAATCAATTCAAATAAATTGTAATTTGTCACATATCCCCCGAATACAACAGGTGTAGGTAGACCTTACAGTGAAATGTTTACTTACAAACCCTTAACCAACAATTCAGTTTTAAGAAAAAGAAGTGTTAAGTAAAAATAGATAAGTAAAGAATTTAATAAAAATAACAAATAATTAAAGAGCAGCAGTAAAATAACAGTAGCGAGGCTATATACAAGAGGTACCGGTACAGAGTCAATGTGCGGGGACACTGGTTAGTCGAGATAATCGAGGTAGTATGTACATGTATATGTACATGTAGGTAGAGTTAAAGTGACTATGCTTAGATAATAAAAAGAGAGTAGCAGCAGTGTAAAAGGGGGGGGGGTAGCCATTTGATTAGCTGTTCAGGAGTCTTATGGCTTGGGGGTAAAAGCTGTTAAGAAGCCTTTTGGACCTAGACTTGGCACTCCGGTACCGCTTGCCGTGCGGTAGCAGAGAGAACAGTCTATGACTGGGGTGGCTGGGGTCTTTGACAATTATTAGGGCCTTCCTCTGACACCGCCTGGTATAGAAGTCCTGGATGGCAGGAAGCTTGGCTCCAGTGATGTACTGGGCCATATGCACTACCCTCTGTAGTGCCTTGCAGTTGGAGGCCGAGCAGTTGCCAACCAAGCAGTGATGCAGCCAGTCAGGATGCTCTCGATGGTGCAGCTGTAGAACTTTTTGAGGATCTGAGGACACATGCCAAATCTTTTCAGTCTCCTGATGGAGAATAGGCTTTGTCGTGCCCTCTTCATGACTGTCTTGATGTATTTGGATAGTTTGTTGCTGATGTGGACACCAAGGAACTTGAAGTTCTCAACCTGCTCCACTACAGCCATGTCGATGAGAATTGGGGTGTGCTTGGTCCTCCTTTTCCTGTGGTCCACAATCATCTCCTTTGCCTTGATCACGTTGAGGGAGAGGTTGTTACCCTGACACCACACGGCCTGGTCTCTGACCTCCTCCCTATTGGCTGTCTCATCGTTGTCGGTGATGTGTCGTCGGCAAACTTAATTATGGTGTTGGAGTCATGTCTGGCCATGCAGTCATGGGTGAACAGGGAGTACAGGAGGGGACTGAGCACGCACCCCTGAGGGTCCCCCGTGTTGAGGATCAGCGTGGAAGATGTGTTGTTACCTACCCTTACCACCTGGGGGCGGCCCGTCAGGAAGTCCAGGATCCAGTTACAGAGGGAGGTGTTTAGTCCCATGGTCCCTAGCTTAGTGATGAGCTTTGAGGGCACTATGGTGTTGAACGCTGAGCTGTAGTCAATGAATAGCATTCTCACGTAGGTGTTCCTTTTGTCCAGGTGGGAAAGGGCAGTGTGGATTGCAATAGAGATTGCATCATCTGTGGATCTGTTGGGGCGGTATGCAATTTGGAGTGGGTCTAGGGTTTCTGGGATAATGGTGTTGATGTTTCAAAGCACTTCATGGCTACAGACGTGAGTGCTACATGTTGGTAGTCATTTAGGCAGTTTACCTTAATGTTCTTGGGCACAGGGACTATGGTGGTCTGCTTGAAACATGTTGGCATTACAGACACAGTCAGGGACAGGTTGAAAATGTCAGTGAAGACACTTACCAGTTGGTCAGCGAGTACATGTCCTGGTAATCCGTCTGGCCCTGCGGCCTTGTGAATATTGACCTGTTTAAAGGTCTTAGAGGGAAAAAACTCCACGCACAGAGACGCATACAAAGCTCTCCCTCGCCCTCTATTTGGCAAATCAGACCATAATTCTATCCTCCTGATTCCCGCTTACAAGCAAAAACTAAAGCAGGAAGGACCAGTGACTCGGTCAATAAAGAAGCGGTCAGATGACGCAGATGCTAAGCTACAGGACTGTTTTGCCAGCACAGGCTGGAATATGTTCCGGGATTCTTCTGATAGCATTGAGGAATACACCACATTTATTTATTTTTTATTTCACCTTTATTTAACTAGGCAAGTCAGTTAAGAACAATAATTATGCAAGTAGAAATGATAGCCTACCAAGTAAACATTGGCTCTTTGCACAATGCACGTCTCCCTCTGTTGCTATTTGTTTATTTTTCCTTTATTTAACTAGGCAAGTCAGTTAAGAACAAATTATTTTCAATGACGGCCTATGAACAGTGGGTTACCTGCCTTGTTCAAGGGGCAGAACGACAGATTTTTACCTTGTCAGCTCGGGGATTCGATCTAGCAACCTTTCAGTTACTGGCCCAACGCTCTAACCACTAGACTACCTCAGGGGAGCAAAACCTTGAGTCTTCCTTAATATTAGATTTCGTGCACCAGCTGTTGTTTACAAATATACATAGACAGCCACCCCTTGTCTTACCGGAGGCAGCTGTTCTATCTTGCCGATGCAGAGTAAACCCTGCCAGCTGTATGTTATCCATGTCGTCGTTCAGCCACGACTCGGTGAAACATAAGATATTACAGTTTTTAATGTCCCTTTGGTAGGATATTTGTGATCGTAGCTCGTCTATTTTGTTATCCAATGATTGTACGTTGGGTAATAGGACTGATGGTAGAGGCAGATTATCCGCTCGCCGTCGGATCCTTAGAAGGCACCCCAACCTACGTCCCCGATATCTCTGTCGCTTTCTCGTGCGAATGACGGGGATTTGGGCCTTGTCGGGTGTCTGAAGTACATCCTTCGCATCCGACTCATTAAAGAAAAAATCTTTGTCCAGTACGATGTGAGTAATCGCTGTCCTGATAGCCAGAAGCTCTTTTCGGTCATAAGAGACGGTGGCAGAAACATTATGTACGAAACAAGTCACAAATAACGCGAAAAAACACACGCAATAGCAATTTCTAAATGTGGTTGTGCATCAGCAGTTTCTCTTGTTATGTCTGTCACTGACCGCCCTCAGAAGTGTCGGTCATAACCGGATGCACCCGGTTTTCAGGGGAAATGGAAAGAGAGCCTGTGACGCGACATCTGCTTTTGGACCTTAAGAGGGAAGGCGGTAGGTGCATCCCAATATGGTGACCGGAGTATGGGCAAGTGAGTGGGTGTGTCGAAAGGAAAGTAATGGGCGTGTGGAAAGGAGTGGGTGTGTCAAAAGGAAAGTAATGGGCGTGTGGAAAGGAGTGGGTGTGTCAAAAGGAAAGTAATGGGCGTGTGGAAAGGAGTGGGTGTGTCAAAAGAAAAGTAATGGGCGTGTGGAAAGGAGTGGGTGTGTCGAAAGGAAAGTAATGGGCGTGTGGAAAGGAGTGGGTGTGTCAAAAGCGCTCTGCTATAGGTTAGACGGTTTTGATTGAGCATTTTTGTTGTTGTTGTTTCTTACCACGCAACTACCATACATTGAGCTAGCGTACCGCAAGAGTTTGAACTTCTGTTTTTAAGCCAGAGGATGAGTCTGAGTCTTATTTCACTGTTAGTTTTACACCAATAACTGTACATTTTCAGTTATAAAATTGAGAATTGTTTATTTTTTGATAGGTGTATTGTTGCTTCATGCATTGTATGCATGTGCTGACTGTGACTGTCACTCTGATTTTGGCTACTAGGTAGCTACTTCCCATGCCCTTGCTTGTCAAGCACGAGCGAATGCCCTCCCCATTGAGCAGTAGATTGTATTTTTGTATGTATCAAGGTGACATCTCAATCAATCAATCAAATGTATTTATAAAGCACTTCTTACATCAGCTGATGTCACAAAGTGCTGTGCAGAAACCCAGCCTAAAACCCCAAACAGCAAGCAATGCAGGTGTAGAAGCACGGTGGCTAGGAAAAAATCCCCAGAAAGGCCAGAACCTAGGAAAAAACCTAGAGAGGAACCAGGCTATGAGGGGTGGCCAGTCCTCTTCTGGCTGTGCCGGGTGGAGATTATAACAGAACATGGCCAAGATGTTAAAATGTTCATAGATGACCAGCAGGGTCAATAATAATAATCACAGTGGTTGTAGAGGGTGCAACAGGTCAGCACCTCAGGAGTAAATGTCAGTTGGCTTTTCATAGCCGATCATTCAGAGTATCTCTACCTCTCCTGCTGTCTCTAGAGAGTTGAAAACAGCAGGTCTGAGACAGGTAGCACATCTGGTGAACAGGTCAGGGTTCCATAGCCGCAGACAGAACAGTTGAAACTGGAGCAGCAGCACAACCAGGTGGACTGGGGACAGCAAGGAGTCATCAGGCCAGGTAGTCCTGAGGCATGGTCCTAGGGCTCAGGTCCTCCGAGAGAAAGAAAGACCGAAAGAAGAGAAAGAAAGAGATAAGATTAAACAGGAGAAATACCTGTCTCTTATACACATCTAGATGTGTATAAGAGACAGGGCATGGTCCTAGGGCTCAGGTCCTCCGAGAGAAAGAAAGACCGAAAGAAGAGAAAGAAAGAGATAAGATTAAACAGGAGAAATACTCCAGATATAACAGACTGACCCTAGCCCCCCGACACATAAACTATTGCAGCATAAATACTGGAGGCTGAGACAGGAGGGGTCGGGAGACACTGTGGCCCCGTCCGACGATACCCCCGGACAGGGCCAAACAGACAGGATATAACCCCGCCCACTTTGCCAAGCACAGCCCCCACACCACTAGAGGGATATCTCCAACCACCAACCTACCATCCTGAGACAAGGCCGAGTATAGCCCACGAAGAACTCCCCCACGGCACAACCCAACATCTAAATGGTTATCAATATTAGTTATTTATTGTGTTTGTTGCTATCCTACTTGAAATAAAATCATGTGAGAGAAAGAAATGGCCATGTTAGCTACTGCCTGTGACACGACCGTGATACCCAGTAGGAAGCACTTCAAGTCGGCAGGCACGGCGGTACAACACCGGTGCACTGGTCACTGGCTTATTGACTCATCGTGCAGCCCAATCAGCCACGCAAAACGGTGTTGAGTGGCAACAAATCTGCCCAATTAGCTCATTCGCTTTCCATATACCCACTGCTTTCGACACACCCACTCACCCGTACTCCAGCTGCTATGTTGGGCTGCAGTTACATGCCTTAAGAAGGCAACACTCCATCTCAACTCTTCCTCCACATTTACTGGATTAGTCGAACAGTGCAGAAGATAACCTCCCGCGACAGTTTTTTTCTCTCTCGTCAGGACAAGAAAGAAAGAAACGCCTTATACGTTAAGTTGATCACTAACAGTCATTCGATTAGCCCATGTCAACTAACATTTTTCAGATTGGTCAGTTAGTCTAGCGGCCAGCTATCTAAACTTGTACTAGTCATGGTCGAATTACCGACCGGGGGGCCCGGATTTGATTTTGTTAGTCACTCTCACTCAGATATCATAAAAAATTGCGAACATTTCTCTCCACCAATGGCATAATGTGTAGAATTGCAGGAAATGAACTCTAAAACTCATTCCAGCCTTTAATAGCTCCTCCCACCAGTCTCCTCTGGTAGGTACGCAGACCCGCGAGCCACTGCGGCCCCTCATGATGAGTTTAGATTTTTTTTGTGGCCCCACCCCCCATCAAAGTTACCCATCCCTGGCCTATGGGATCCAAATCATAATAGATTTGATGAAATCAAGGACATAGAAGCTGTCTGAGCTGCCTCTCACTACTGAGACAGAGCAGAGGCATGACACAAGCAACACAGGCAAACAGCTTTAATGTGGTAGACCATTTACTCAATACTGGGCACAGTAAGGGCTCTCCTGTTTGCACTGCTGACGCGAAGAGGTTGGAGTTTGTCTGTGAAATGAGGCAGGAATATGTAGCGGGCCTGGGTTCTCATCAACACTGTCTTGTAAACTCACCCTGAGAGGTGTACTGGGGACAGAAAATTAAAAAAAGTGACATATTCCGTCTTGGACAGGTCACACTATCTGTCTTCTCTGCCTAATTCATTTTCATGGGACCTGTATGTTAGTGGAATGATGGATGAATGTTAGACTACTGTTGATGGGACGGTTTGAATTGGAATGGATGGAAAATGGAAAAGTGTTCACCTATGTGGTCACGGCTGGCTTCCACATGGGTTCAGTCATTCCACATGGGTTCAGTCATACATCTTTGGAGCGGCAGCGTAGCCTAGTGGTTAGAGCGTTGGACTAATAACCGAAAGGTTGCAAGATCAAATCCCTGAGCTGACCAGGTAAAAATCTGTCATTCTGCCCCCTGAACAAGGCACTGTTCCTAGGCCATCATTGAAAATAAGAATTTGTTCTTAACTGACTTGCCTAGTTAATTAAAATTAATCATTCTAGGACAGATTGCTCTGTGGTATTTGACTGATAGACTTTGGTTGATGTCATATGTTGAGGGAAGCTTTCACTGTAGTATCTTGTCGCTGTCAGAGGAAAACCTCCTAACTATTTTTTATTTTGTATTTACTGTAACGACCCGGTATTGTGTTCTGTGTTTGTGGGTGTGTTATGGTTCTCATGGGGGTACTAGCAGGGGTTAAATATGTCAGGACAGATGGAAAGGTTGGGGGGGTATGATGGGTAATCCCGCGGGATTTGGAAATGCATAAATAGGGATTACTGTCTCATTGTTCTTTCTCTTCTGTTCGGGCCTTGATCTGTTCCTATGAGAGTGACTCTTAACTCGACAAGTAACCTTGTGTACGTCCGGCATTTAGCGGCGTGGGTTGTGGCCGGAACAATAGCCCAGTTTATGAATAAACCTGTGTTCTGACCTGCACACCTAGAGTCCGTCTCTTTTCCCTTTATGACCCAGCCGGGTCATTACATTACTTTAACATGTATAGAAAGCAGTACATTCCCATCAACATCAACATTCCCATTATGACTCTAGGACTAAGAAAATGTATTTAAAATAGCTTCTGAAATGTAATAATTGTATGTTCGTTAATTGGAAAGTACTAGTTCAGTTCAGTTTATTTGTAATTTCCAGATTTCTTTTTGTTTTGGAGATGAGGTTTTTTATCCGACAGCGATGTGGTTCACAAAAAAGAAAAGTCGCTCTTATCCGGTGCGACTTACAGTAGTGAGTGCATACATTTTCATACTGGTCCCCCACGAGAATCAAATTTCCAACTGGCATTGCAAGCAACATTCACTACCACCTGAGCCACACAGGAACCAGTTGAAACAGCTGAGTAGCTCTTTACTGACTGTGTTTTCCGGCTTTCAGAGTTCTTGTGGTTAGCAGACATCAGTTTCTTCTGTAACGGATGGCTATGCTTTAGGATCATTTACAGTTAGCGTTGAACGCTAGCTAGCCTCGCCGTCCTCAGGGAGTGATTATCAATGACCAACTGGGATGAATGGCGTGTGAATCGCAAGGATAATTCAATCCGTTTCCGCCATTGGTCGAGGGAGAGGCATCTATGACATTTTCCCCCACAATAGAACCAAGTTGGTTATTGGATGTCAGGGACAGTATGAACTTATCGTGTTGGAACGAGGGCTGCGTCATCAGCAGTCATGCTGCAGAATCAATCTGGAGCTACTGGAGTCAATAGAGAGTCCCTATCCTCCTGACATGGCCCTGTGAACTGGGGCTGTGGCCAAATCACACCCTCTGACTGTGTCTGGATGGATCAGTGTGCCAGGGCTGTGTAGGCCCAGCAGGGTCAAAGTCAAGGGGAAAAGGCAGGCCCATCTTTTGTTATACAGTAGTAATCTAGGCCCATAGTAACTAGTCATGTTCACATAGAGCCAGGTTTCCCGAAACTTGGTTCTGGGGCCTCGCAGGGGTGCAGGTTTGAGTTTTTGACCTAGCACTATACAGCTGATTCAAATAATCAAAGCTTGATGATGAGTTGATTATTTAAATCAGCAGCTGTGTAGTGCTATAGGGCAAAGCCAAAAAGTGCACCCCTGGGAGGCCCCTAGGTCATAGTCATGTTTTTTTTCTAAATGCTACTCTGATTTACTCAAAATACCCTTGAAATACCAATTTAGACTAGTGTACACACAGTAAAAATAACACAGGATGATCATTGATATAAAGACACTTGACAAAACAATAATATGCCTGGACTCTGAAGTGTAGGATGATTGGTGGTTGTTGTGTTTCCACTTTGGCCCTCTGGCTCTGGCTTCCTCCGTCAGCCAGTAGATAGAGAGAAAATGTGTCTAAGGTCATGGTACATGAGTGAAAATGTGCAATGCATTTAGAAGCATGTGCTGCAGGGGATCCGTGTGGAACTGTGTGTGCCTCTGTCAGTGATGATGATATGTTTACACGCGTGTGTGTCGTGTACAGTGTGTGTGTGTTGCCTATGTCCACGTGTGCGTGGACTATGTGTCTCCCATGGGCATTCATGAGCGTGGGCAGGTACACACACACACACACACACACGAATAGGAGTGGGCTGGTCAGGAGACTACAGCGGATGGTAGAGGCTAGATCAATAGTGATCTCACTGGTGTTAAGCCTGAGCCCAGGCTTTCACACACACCGGCAATTAAGTCTGCAATGTGGCATGGCCCTGTGACATTTCCTCTGCCAACTGTCTTAGTGAAGGCTTTAATGGATAGGCGGAATGGCATGTGCCTTCTGGATGACCCCATCCATCAAATATCAGCCGCTGATTGGCTGGGCGAGGCCTGTCATTTGTAAAAAGGGTTTTTTAGTGACGATTAGAGATAGCGGTTTCAATGGATTTCTTTGAGATATTTTTTTGCAGATGTAAATCATGGAATATACTGTATGTCATTTTTTCCTGTTGTACCTTTGATGTCCATTGGAGTTTAGTTGATTTCAGTGATAGATCATTCGTGTTACCATTGCCACTATGGAAATACAGCCAATCCAAAATCATCGTGTGAGTGTACTGCCAAAGACCTTAAATACTTTATAATATATATTTTGACGCTATTAATGAAACATTAATTAATTCAATTCATCTAAATTATATACAGCTCTAAAAGCTCTATTTCTGACGCCGTTTTTCCTCATCATACTGTATCAGGGTTGTGATTCTTGCATAACCATTGCATAACCATTACTTATTAATTAATTTCATGTATGTACCATGCAGTGCAATCCACTTGTAAAGACCATGCAGAGCAGTGCAGGTTGCTGCCTTAAAGCCCCAGTGCAGTCAAAAAGGTAATTTTCCCCTGTGTTTATATATATATATATATATATTAATATATATATCCACATTATGAGGTTGGAATAATACTGTGAAATTGTGAAAATTATGATAATGCCCTTTTAGTGTAAGAACTGTTGAAAAGACCATCTGTAATTTCAGCCTGTTTTGGCGGGACAGAGTTTTGGCCTTCCATTGTGACATCACCATGCGGTAAATTAGTTAATAGACCAATAAGAAAGCCAATAACAGCAAATGTTCAGTTGTCCCCTCCCCACTCATTCCCAGACAGCCTGAGTAAAAATTCTTGCTTAAGAAATTGCCCTTTGCTAAGAAGCCATTTTTGTTTCGTTTTGACCATTTTAATTGACAACAATCATAGGAAGGTACTTCATTGTTACCCAGAAATGATTTGATATTGAAATAGAAATGGCTGCATTGGACCTTTAAAGGATTTATGTAGACGGAAACAAAAATATAAACGCAACATGTAAAGTGTTGGTCCCGTGTTTCATGAGCTGAAATAAAAGATCCCCAAAATGTTCCATACGCACAAAAAGCTTATTTCTCAACAACAACAAAAAATCACAAATTTGTTTACCTCCCTGTTAGTGAGCATTTCTCCTTTGCCAAGATAATCCATCCACCTGACAGGTGTGGCATATCAAGAAGCATGATCATTACACACGTGCACCTTGTGCTGGGGACAATAAAAGGCCAATCTAAAATGTGCAGTTTTGTCACACAACACAATGCCACAGATGTCTCAGTCTCGTATTTTGGCCATTTGTCCAGCGTCCCGCAACCAATCATGTTCATTTGATCAACAAATTAAAACATCACTAATTTACACTAATTTGTCCCATATTTCAGTGTCTCTTTTGCAATCACGTTCCGCGTATGACAAGAAATTATATCAAAAGAATGCTATACTGGTGATGTTAATAATTTGTTGAGAGCTGATATTCTGCGTAGCGCAAGACGAGATGTGGGGCAATGTCATATCATCAACTAATCGCATTCATCAAATCCTTTCAGGCTAAATTCCAGATAAACTCGGAGATGACAGTTACTACAAAGACAGTACAGTATGAAACTGTGGTTACTACTGTACTTACAAAAAGTGTGCTTCTAACGAAGAGCTACAAAAGTATGTAAATAGCCGTATTAGACTGAAAGATATAAGGTGATTTCGACGAACTTGAGTCTCTCCATGCTCATTTGTTGCGCATTCAACATATCTACTGCTACCTCTTCCTACAATCCCGTTTTAAAAGTGTTTTGAGACCAACCAGCCACACAATGGACTCTCGTTAAATAGTAGTAGGCAATGTGCGCTTCAAGTACTCAGCGGGAGGGAGATTTGTGTGTGTGTTTTGTTCATGTTGGCTACACTGTCCCACGAATGTCACGCAAAATCATTGCGTTGTCCCACATTTGGGTATTTAAAATGTGGTCACCCTACTGCTGGCTGGTTGGCCTGGGAATTGCCTGGGACCTCACGATACGATATTATCATGATACTTAGGTGCTGATACGTTATGTATTGCAATTCTCACGATTCTTACAATTCTATATGTATTGCGATTCGATACTGTGATTTTATTGCGATTTGATATTCCAAATCTTCAGACCCCTTGACTTTTTCGACATTCTGTTACGTTACAGCATTATTCTAAAATGGATTAAATAAAAAATTACAAGTGCCACGTCTGTAGGAAATGGGGATGTTTTTCAGCGGCAGGGATTGGGAGACTACTCAGGATTGAGGGAAAGATGGACGAAGCAAAGTACAGAGAGATCCTTGATGAAAACCTGCTCCAGAGCGCTCAGAATCTCAGACTGGGGCGAAGGTCCACCTTCCAGCAGGACAACGACCCTAAGCACACAGCCAAGAAAACGGGGCCCCCTGAGTGGCGCAGCGATCTAAGGCATGCATCGCAGTGCTTGAGGTGTCACCAGAGACCCGGGTTTGATCCTAGGCCGTGTCACCACCGGCCATGACCAGGAGACACATGAGGCGGCGCACAATTTTCCCAGTGTCGTTCGGGTTAGGGTAGGGTTTGGCCAGCCAGGATTTTCATGTCCCATCGCACTCTAGCAACTCCTTGTGGCGGGCCGGGCGCCTGCAAGCTGACTCTGGTTGCCAGTTGGACTGTGTTTCCTCCTACACATTGGTGACACTGGCTTCCGGGTTTAGCGAGCAGTGTGTCAAGAAGCAGTGTGGCTTTGCAGTGCTGTGTTTCGGAGGATGCATGGCTCTCGACCTTCACCTCAGCGATGAGACAAGACTGTTGGGGAGAAAAAGGGGTAGATTGGGGAGAAAAGGGGAAAAGTAAAAAAACAAAGAAAAAAAACCATCTCTGAATGTCCTTGAGTGGCCCAGCTAGAGTCCGGACTTGAACCCGATCGAACATCTCTGGAGAGACCCGAAAATAGCTGTGCATCAACACTCCACATCCACCCTGACAGAGCTTGAGAGGATCTGCAGAGAAGAATGTGAGAAACTCCCCAAATACAGGTGTGCAAAGATTGTAGCATCATACCCAAGAAGACTTGAGGTTGTAATCGCTGCCAAATCTGCTTCAACAAAGTACTGAGTAAGGGTCTGAATACTTATGTAAATTTCTTTTTTTAATTTTTAGCAAAAATGTCTAAAAAATGTTTTTGGCTTTGTCATTAAGGGGTATTGTGTATGGATTGATGAAGAAAAAAATATGTAATCCATTTTAGAAAAAGGCTGTAACGTAACAAAATGTGGAAAAAGTCAAGGGGCCTGAATACTTTCCGAATGCACTGTATATCTCCTGCAGAGAGACGAGAGCACGAGACAATTTGTTTTGATCAGTAATGGAAATAAAAGGTCTTAAAACATGTTGGCTCACTATTTAAAAAGAAGATGGAGAACAAGCTGTAGGATGAAAAATACTAAAGTTTTGGTGCAGGTATAGCAGACTAGCACTAGCTAATGCTCTTTAGCGAAAATGTATATCTTTTTTGTGTATATAATATTGTCATGGCTGGCACTATACAGACATACAAACACGCATATATGAAAGCACACATGCACAACATTCCAGCACAGAAATGCACACATGTGCAATCCCACACATGGCAAACACACCCTTTGTGCCAGGGACATTTGTGTACCACCTGTCTTTAGGTACTTGGATTTCCCTCAGGCGGTTGATAGAGGCCTATCCTCTAACACCAAGGATTATAACTACTGTACAGGTGTAATACTGACTCCTTATCTAAACAACTGCAGCTTGCTTCACTACACTCAGTTGAACTTCAGACTTTGCATGTGAAAAAGCTGTACCATGTCTGTGTGTGTGTGTTTCTGTTTTAGCGAAGCACCGTCTTTGTCTTTTTCATCCAAGGCAAATCCTCCCAAATGAGCCGAGTTATCTCAGCTTAACATGCAAAACAGAGCTCTCTTCATTCAGCTTTCCCTTGAGGAAGCTCTCCATAGCTGTCCTGCCAAACCATGTTACAATCATGTCCGATGTGTGTGTGTGTGTGTGTGTGTGTGTGTGTGTGTGTGTGTGTGTGTGTGTGTGTGTGTGTGCATGCGTGTGTGAGTTTGTGTATGTGTGTTTGACAACCCATGGGTCTTTGTGTATGATGATATTGAATTGAGTAATAGTGTTCTATGCAATACAGAACAACATAAATTGTCCACAAATCACATTAAATTACATTTTCTTTGTCACATACACATGGTTAGCAGATGTTAATGCGAGTATAGCGAAATGCTTGTGCTTCTAGTTCCGACCATGCAGCAATATCTAACAAGTAATCTAACAATTTCACAACAACTACCTTATACACACACAAGTGTAAAGGAATGAATAAGAATATGTACATAAAAATATATGGATGAGCGATGGCCGAACGGCATAGGCAAGATGCAGTAGATGGTATAGAGTACAGTATATACATATGAGATGAGTAATGTAGGGTATGTAAACATTATATAAAGTGGCATTGTTTAAAGTGGCTAGTGATACCTTTATTACATCCAATGTTTAATTATTAAAGTGAGCTGGAGTTGAGTCAGTATGTTGGCAGCAGCCATTCGATGTTAGTGACGGCTGTTTAACAGTCTGATGGCCTTGAGATAGAACTGTTTTTCAGTCTCTCGGTCCCAGCTTTGATGCACCTGTACTGACCTCGCCTTCTGGATGATAGCGGGGTGAACAGGCAGTGGCTCGGGTGGCTTTGTTTGTCCTTGATGATTTTTTTGGCCTCTCCTGTGACATCGAGGTGGTGTTAGGCTGTCCTGGAGGCAGGTAGTTTGCCCCGGTGATTGCGTTGTGGCAGACTCACACCCTCTGGAGAGCCTTACGGTTGTGGGCTGGAGAGTTGCCGTATCCGGCAGTGATACCCGCCGAGAATATCTACGATTGTGCATTGTAAAAGTTTGTGAGTGTTTTTGGTGACAAAGCCGAATTTCTTCAGCTCCTGAGTTGAAAGTCGCTGCTGCGCTTTCTTTCACACACTGTCTGTGTGGGTGGACCATTTCAGTTTTGTCGTGATGTGTATGTGTGCTTAATGGGAAAATGGACTCTGGAGGAGATATGTGATGAGAGCCGGACACAGCCGGGGGAGTATCGCCTTTCTAAAGAAGAGATAGAGGCAGTGAAAGCAGAACGGCGATACTACGAGGAGAAGTACGAGAATAGAGGAACGGCGACGATATGAGGAAACAGGCTTGCACGGGGGGGGGGGGGGGGGGGGGGGGCACACGAGGAGATTTGGCTGAGTAGTTAGGAGATCTGAGCCAACTCCTCGTGCTTACCGTGGGGAGAGTGTTACTGGTCAGGCGTGTTATGCGGTGGAGTGCACAGTG
The DNA here is from genome assembly GCF_002910315.2 of Salvelinus sp. IW2-2015. NCBI lineage: Eukaryota > Metazoa > Chordata > Actinopteri > Salmoniformes > Salmonidae > Salvelinus > Salvelinus sp. IW2-2015. The sequence continues at coordinate 14,558,346 of NC_036876.1, forward strand.
GTCTCCAGTGCGCTATTCTAGCCCGGTGCGCTACTATCGGTGCGCTCTACTCGCATTGGCCGTGCTAGAATGGGCATCCAGCCAGGAAGGAGGGTGCCGGCTCAGCACTCCTAGTCTCTAGTGTACCTCCTTGGCCAGGATATCTGCGCCGGCTTTGGTACTGTGTCTCCGGTGAGTCTGCACAGCCAGTGGGTCCTGTGCATTTGTGCGTCCTGTGCATTTGCAGGGCGAAAATAAACATCCAGCCAGGACGGGTTGTGTCAGCTCTACACTCCAGACCTCCAGTAACGCCTCCAGGGTTCCAGTACGCCCGTTCCTCCTCCCCGCACTCGCCCTGAGGTGCGTGTCCTCAGCCCGGTACCACCAGTTCCGGCACCACGCACCAGGCCTCCAGTGCGTCTCCAGGGTCCAGTACGCCCTGTTCCTCCTCCCGCACTCGCCCTGAGGGTGGTGTCCTCAGCCGGTACCACCAGTTCCGGCACCACGACCAGGCTCCAGTGCGACTCCAGGGTCCAGTACGCCCTGTTCTGCTCCCGCACTCCGCCTGAGGTGTGTCCTCGCCCGTACCACCAGTTCCGGTACCACGCACCAGGCCTCCAGTGTGTCTCAGGGCAGTACGCCTGTTTCCTCCTCCGCACTCGCCTGAGGTGCGTGTCCTCAGCCCGGTACCACCAGTTCCGGCACCACGCAAAGGCCTCCAGTGCGCCTCAGGGTCCAGTAGCCGCTGTTCCTCCTCCCCGCACTCGCCCTGAGGTGTGTGTCCTCAGCCCGGTATCACCAGTTCCGGCACCACGCACCAGGCCTCCAGTGCGCCTCCAGGGTCCAGTACGCCCTGTTCCTGCTCCTCGCACTCGCCCTGAGGTGTGTGTCCACAGCCCGGTACCACCAGCGACAGTACCCAGTCCAGAGCGTCCGGTGACCGTACCCAGTCCAGAGCGTCCGGTGACCGTACCCAGTCCAGAGCGTCCGGCGACAGTACCCAGTCCGGAGCCTCCAGCGACGAACGTGACAGCTGTACTCAATGTACTGCCCAGTAGTGGCGCAATGTTCTCTCTGGTCCAATTTCACATTTCAAGGTCTTGGGTGTCTAGACAGTTCATTCTGAGTCATTTTTTATTTCACACCGAGTTTCCTGAATTACATCACAGATATATGGGCAATCATAGAAAATATACTATTTCTGTCATTCTTTTCTCCAGAGGGAACTTACTATAATATATCCTCATACCTCTGCAGTTACTGTAACAAAAGTCAACTTTCCTAGGGCATTTTATCATGTTCTTTCAGCTTTCAATTTGAGGCTGTGTGTGTGTCACAAGGGGGATATCTGCAATAATCATCAGGTAATTGAAGACAATGCAGTGTTTCATGGCGAAAATGGTCTCTGGATGGCCTTTTGATATCCTAGTGCTACAGTCAATTTCTTCTTTATATCTCAAGGTCATACCCCTGAAATAGAAGCTATTGTAATGAAAAACAAAAATTCCAATGCTTTTATTTATTTCAAGCTGCGTAAGTAAGTGTACAAAAGTAAGTGAGTGTCTAAAAGTGGAGAGAAGGTTTGGTAACGGCTCAGAACAGAACATCTTCAGACGGATTTCATTAGGATTGGCTAATATGCACACACACAAGTAAACACGTACACACCATTCGAGACTCAGTTTCTTCAGAGGACATTAGAAATAACTCCAAATAATTCATTCAACCCTGATATGTCTAACCCATTCTCACACCCTGTGTGTTTTATGAACCAGACATAGGCAGACACAAATCGTGCCAGAGAAATAGGCTGATCCTTTATTTATGCCTTTATCAAAGCAGCTCCATCCCGTGTCTGTCATAGCCGTCTAGGCGTCTACATGTGTGTATTTCACAGTAGCTGTCAGTCCAATTTTCCAAAGAATCCCTTACATCACCTGTGTGATATAGCCTACAATTTCTTCCAGACTTCAATAGTTTCTTTCATAGATGAATACTTTGCCTTTGGCAGGAAATAGATTTTTTCTGCAATATGTAGGCTGCATATAAAAGTTAGCACTGCTACGTAAAGCCTGAGTTATATGGAGAAAGTAATATAAATCAGTATTACTGATCCCAAGTGTGTTATTACGTTCATGACGACTAGCAATTCCTTCAAAGTGAAATTAGCACTCCAAAAACGGGCAATACAAAGCTAAAATGTAATGTGGTGCTTGAACAATCAACGAGGCCTTAAGAACCAAACAGAAAACTCCACTACCCAATATTGCTCCTCCCAAAAGTCAATTTAATGCCTTCAGTTCACATATTGAGACACATAACTTTTCAACCGTGAAGGTCTCTTCCCACAAGACAATAAATTCACATTTGCAACATCGATACTGTGTTCAGGACTTTGTGTTCTAACTTCAAAGAGAACATTAAGTGATGTCAGTCCAGTCGGCAAGCCATTTCTAGTGAGTCAGAATGTCAGTTGTTGGGTTTGACCTTAGCTAACGTCTAGCCTGGGTGCCAGTCTGTTTCTGCTCTCTTGACAACTCCTTATGTAATTGTCATGCATGTTTGGCTTGACAATAACGATAAAGTTGGCAAAAGAACAAACAGATCTGGTACCAGGCTAGCTAGCACCCCTTCAGAGGTTGAAATGTTAGCTCTGAAGTAAAAACTAACTGCTAACTAGCTAGCATGTCCTCAGAGATAGGTTGTTTTTATGGCCGGACATGTCAGACATGTTAGCACTGCGTGTGAGGAACAGATTGGGAATGTCACAGTGGCATGTGACACCTGGAACAGGGACCTCCTCTCCTCGGAGACACAGTGACACAGGAATTCAGCAGCCTTGTGCAAAATGGCAGCTAGGTCATTATTAAGGCGTTTGATGTTTGTGGTTTTTGAAGGCTCGTTGCCATAGTAACGTAAAGGCCCTCAGTCGTCATGATGTTGGGCAGTTCCTTCCTCTGGAAATGTGATTTAATCTTGACTAAATGATTTTAGTAGACCCTGTAATTTGAATTATAGATGTTACGGGTTTCACCAAGGTCAAGTACAGCAACAACAAAAACAGACCAAGAGAGAATAATAACCCATTAGTCTTGATACTGCAAATACGGTATTCCAACTTCCTCAAGTTTTTAATGTTGAACATGAGAGAGAGAGAGAGTGGTGGGGAGTGCTGTAGCCCTTTCCTGCAGTCAAATGGCCTAGTGGCCTCATGGGTGGAAGGTTATTAATATTCTCATAATTACATAATTAGTAAAGCTTGTTTCAAAAAAGCCACCGAAACTCTGATGCTTCTTTGTCAAACGGTTTTGTTATATTTCCGCCTTCTGTGATGTACAGTACCAGTCAAAGGTTTAGACACACCTACTCATTTTAGGGTTTTTCATATTAAAAAAAAAAAAAAACTATTTTCTACATTGTAGAATAATAGTGAAGACATCAAAACTATGAAATAACACATATGGAATCATGTAGTCAACAAAAAGTAGTCACCCTTTGCCTTGATGACAGCTTTGCACAGTCTTGGAAACGGTAATATATGAAGATGCAAACTCAAAATTAAATACGTTTTCAACTATATCTGACATGGTAAAGGCGTCTTCTTTTTTAAGCCCATAACCATGTGTATGGGGTGTATACTTGTCAAAGTAGATTAGTTTGATCCTGATTTAACCCACTGCAGCGAAAGGTTAAGTTGTTGTTTGAGATAGAAGTCCATCAGTGTGGATAGTCAATTGACTGGACAGCTAACTTTGCTCTTTAGACCTTGCTCAGGTTACCACAGAGACAGAGACTGAAAATCAATGAGGTTTTCTGAATTATTCATCAATGCATTTTTGTGTATGTGTGTGTGTGGGGCCTGTGTGTGTGCGTGTTGTGTGTGGCTAGGGCCGGTTCCATGCATAAGCGACATAAGTGAACTCAGTCGGGATCTCAACTTACTGTAGAGAGTTAGACTAGTATGCTGAACAAAAATATAAATGTAACATGCAGCAATTGGGTGGGCCTGGGAGGGCATCCACATTTTCCCCCACAAAAGGGCTTTATTAAAGATAGGAGTATTTCTAAGCACTCTGACCCACCTCCCCTCAGACGATCCCGCAGGTGAAGTAGATGGATGTGGAGGTCCTGGGCTGGCGTGGTTACACGTGGTCTGCGGTTAAGAGGCCAGTTGGACATACTTCCAATTTCTCGGCTTATGGTAGAGAAATTAACATTAAATGATCTGGCAACAGCTCTGGTGGACATTCCTGCAGTCAGCATGCCAATTGCACGCTCCCTCAAAACTTGAGACATCTGTGACATTGTGTTGTGTGAAAAAACTGCACATTTTAGAGTGGCCTTTTATTGTCCTCAGCACAAGGTTCACCGGTGTAATGATCATGCTGTTTAAATCAGCTTCTGGATATGCCACACCTGTCAGGTGGATGGATTATCTTGGCAAAGGAGAAATGCTCACTAACAGCGATGTAAATACATTTGTACACCAAATTTGAGATATTTTTTGTCCGTATGGAAAATGTTGGGGATCTTTTATTTCAGCTCATGAAACATGGGACCAACACTTTACATGTTGCGTTTTATATTTTTGTTCAGTATAGAATATAAAGGTAGCAATTTCGAAATTTGGTTGTGCATCAACAGTTTTTCTCTTCTAATGTCAGTTACTGACAGTCACTCTATTAGCATATGTCATTAGAAGTGTTCATTTTGGCAGCTATTTTAGATTTGGTTTTGGTCTTAGTTTTAGTCTTAAATGTGACTGAGACAAAAAGGTATTTTGAGTCATTTCATCCTTCGTTAGTTTTAGTCGACTAAAACTCCAAACTATTTTTGTCTAGTTTTAATCACAGCCATTTTAGTCACATAATAGTCAATGGATTTTTTACTATTAAATAATGAATATTTAGGCTACCTCTAACTTCCATCATGTGCACTCCTAATACATGCTGACCAGACCGGACACGTCGCGTGCGCGAGCGTCGCAAAATAAATGTAGAAATCCATTTTATTCAATTATTGCACCCACACTGCTTGCGCGCCAAAGAGCGTCTGCGACACCAAGGGCTAAAATAGATGTCGTTCCTATTTCTGATGCAGATCGCGCTGCAAGTCCTGCCTCTCCCATCTCCTCATTGGTTTATAGAAGCAGGTACCCACGTGCCATCTCCTCATTGGTTATACCCATGTGGGTGATAGAAAGACGAACTGTTTTGCCGGTAGTCGTGGTAATACAATGAAAGTTTAGATGCGATCACCATATAATTTAAACATGAAAAAGCCTGGAAGGAGGAGAGATGACTAGAAACGATTCGGTTGGCCGTTTTATGTGTGGATTAATTGTCGGAGTAGAGATCCTTGTGCATTTCAGGTAAAATAACAACTCAATGTTTATATCCCAGGACAAATTAGCTAGCAACAGCAAGCTAGCTAAATAGGACAAATTAACGTTAGCTAGCAAGTGCAAGTTAACTAGCTAAATTACCATACATGTTTAATGCTTTTCGACCTGTCCCCAAATTAATGTCATTGGTTTGTTTGTTTTGATATTTTAACCTGCGTGTCGTGATCGCGTTTGGTGTGGGGGGGCAAAATACATTTATGCACGATGGCGCGGTTTGGGCAAGGTGTACTAAAAAAAAAAAAAAAAAGAGCAACTCTCATTTGCGGAGAGCGGCAACACAGAGGAATTAATAAAAGCACACATGGGAAAATAGAGCTTCTGATGTGATCAAAGCAAAAAATAGCCTACATGAAAGTAAGAGAGAGAGTAAACATTGTTTCAGTTGAGGTTAGTTACAAGTCAAAGTCACCTGGCTTCACATCAGTTCAAAAGATTGACGAGTGACTGAAGTGACCAGCTGTGTGGGAGTGCCGGGCGGATCAGCTCAATTAGACCGCACAACTGAAAGATGTCAATTCTGCCAATGAGAGGTTTGCATGAAATATTATGCATGCATGCCTACTTATGATTGGACAAAACAGATGTCAAACTACATGTCCATCAGTCTCACGTGGAATTCTTGTCTCGTCCCATTTTCGTCAATTAAAAATGAAAAGTAATTTATAATAGGTATTGCTTTTTTCCCAGGGCATCTAATTATCGTCATAGTTTTACTAAGCAATAATAGGTCATTGACAAGTATTTGTCGTCATAGTTATTGATTACGAAATTAACACTGCCACCTCAGCTAAAAAAAAATTAGATTTGTAAGTAAATCTAGTCAGCTAGCTAATCATGGTTGAATTACCGACTAGGCCCCCATTTGTTAGTCACTCTCACTCAGATGTCATATTAACATGGCATAAATCATGGCGAAATGTGTGTAGAGAGAGAGAGAGAGAGAGCGATCACCAGCCAGCCAGCCAGCACACATGATACTCCCATCTGACTGCGGTGTTCCTTTTCGTGCCTCTGTATCTGTGGAGGAGGGAGATCAAACCCCTACAGCAGAACAGAGGCTGTATCCCAAATGGCACACTTAAAAGTTGTGGAATATGTAGGGAATAGGGTGCCATTTTCTACACAGGCTGGCAGCCTCAGCCTCTCACCCAACAGTGTTTGAATATTGATGAGTTAGCACCAACCTAGCTATTGCACCAATCTGCTGTGTCAGCAACAACCCAAACTGAACCCTTTCTTCCAGAACATTCCTAGTCCCCTCGGAATGAACAAATGAACCGGATTAACATATCCAAATCACAGTCGGCTCCCTGTATTATTACAGAAGTAAAAAATATAGCCCAAAAGTGGGTCAACAGAGTTTGTGCTTTGAAATGACTTTGTGATTCTGTGCTATGACTGGGAGACTATGGGAGATCAGGTTGCCATTAGCTGGCAGTGGCTAATAGATGACTAGATGGTGAATCTCTGCTGCTGCTCAGTTAATCCTTTACATCAGGCTAGCAGCAGTGTCGTGTTGGGGGTTTGACTTAGCAGAGAGAGAGTGTGTGTGTATATGTGTTTCTAGGCTGTGTAGTCCCCTCTTATCCTTTTTTTTGTTGATCTCCTTGTGGCAGATTTAGGTTGTGTATTTCAATGGTGTGGGTTGACTGCAGGGTTTCCCCATGTTTCTTGTACAGTAGCACACACCCACACGTTCTCCCTGGCGTATTCAGAGTGGTAAAGTGGGTCAAGATGGTGGATGGCCTGCTGAATGTCCTCTCCTCCTCATCTTCTCCTCCCTAAGCCCGAGAGTGTCTCTTCATCAGTGTTTGGACTCTTCTTGCACCTCTCATTGGAACGTGGACTCGTTTGAAACTCTTTTGGTACTGCCCATTTCCCTGTTGCCAGGTGATGTTCATTGCATCACAGGTCACAGCGTCACACGGAGGTCATATGTAGACCTGTATTTTAGATCTTACAACTGCCTAACAACCCCCCTATCAGATATTAAAGAACAAGACTGCACAGTGTTGGCCCTAACTGTCTAAAAGTGAATCTGTAAAATTCACTGGTCCATAGTTCTAAAGTGTAAATGCCAACTTGGAAATATAGGAACAGGGATAGAGAAAAAATAGAGAGGGAGAAAAGCTTAGAGTAAGTCCAGAACATTCTCTTACTCACTGTGTTCAGAACTGTCTGCACTCCTCCTTCTCTGGCACGCTCTATCCCTCCATCCCCATCACCCTTGGCAACCCCCCCTCCCCATCGCCATGGGTTACAGCCTCATTTATCCTCCTTCTCCCACCACTGTGGAGCATCAGCTTAGGCAAGCGGGCAAACACACACGCAGAGTTTCTGTTCATGGTAATTCCTCCACTACTGCATCCATAATGTTACTATACCAACCTGACCTGTAGTTTGTATGTGGGGGCTTGGGTCTCTGCACTGTGGGAATGGAGTTTGGCTTTGGATATTCATTATTCCTATTGGCTCTCCAGCTTATTGATTTGGACTCCACACTCTTACTGGGCTTCAAAAGCACCCAACACTATAACAAGTAACAATTTAGCTAAACAACATTGGCCAGGAAAAATCCTTTTGGCTGCAGAAAGTGAAAATGGGGCTTGGAATTTACTGTGTGGTGTTGTATATTCATTCACGCAGGGCAGTGTGTGCGTTTGTGTGTGTGTGAGCTTGTGTGTGTGTGTGTGTGTAAACTGTAATAAACCGTATGCTATACTGTACTTTCCACACACACAGAGTACTGGCTCTTTCAGATGTTTGCAATCTAGACAATGGCTATGGGAATAGAAGCGCTACATCATCTGCTATATCCATCATCGCTCTCTCGCTCTCGTACTTCTCTCCATTCATTTAGTAAATAGTCATGAATGACATTGGCCTTTATGAACAACAATAGTGGGTAAATGAGAAAGTTTGATATTCTGATCCAATTTAACTGAACTCCCGTTGCCATGGGGAAATAATTCTGGAGTTATTATGTCCTTTTGAATCCCTCGCTGGCAGCGCCAACTTCTCTTCTCTCAGGGAGTTACTCGTTTTCTGCCCATTTCATGTGTGCGTGCGGTTTGAACATACCCGCTCACAATAACAAACTAGCCCCCCTTTCTCCTTTTCTCTCCTCACAAGCTGTGCATTGAGGAGGGAGTAGGCTACAGTGACTGCACACAGAGTCCTGAACGACCGCCCTGAGATATAGAAGAGTTTTAAGTTAAGTAGTACTTTGGCCATCCTTTTTAAAAGCCCACCTCTGGCAATCACAAGGTAAGATGCTAGACTCTCGACCTAGTCTTCCACTCACCTACTCACCCAATCACTCACCCCTCCCCGCTCTCCAGCATCTGTTTCAGGTGAACGTCTTTAATGCCAGGGTCCCTCTTAGCTCAAGGTGCCCTCTTCATCCCTCTCTTCTCTCTTCTGCCCATCCCTCTCTCCTCTCCCTGCTGGTATTTGGTTCAGTTCTGTATGACCAGAGGGCATAGGAGAGGGGTTAGGATTTGAGTTGGGTTGGTGGTGCATTGCATATCCCCATCCCTGGTTCACACACACGCACACACAGACACACGCACAGACGCACATACAGACGCACGAGCATGCACACACACACACACTCTCTCTCGAACACTAGAGCTCACATTACGTGTGTGGATTGAATCACCCTTGTGGGCTCGGTACTCATCCATAATCCATTCCCCATCCCAGTATCCCTATGGGCATATATGGGCATACATCACCGCCTGGATCCTTTTGAAGTGGGCTTGTTATGATAACTGGTCTCGTCCATCACGTTGAGCACTGTGGTTTCCACGCATTCCTCCATTAACAGTCTGTTTTATGACCCTGCGATGTGCCATATGAATTACTCCAGTGGGACACCACTGATTAATCGTGTGCATGATTTGCATCATAATCAACTGATTGTGCACTTGGAATACGAGGGCTAAGTGTGAGGTCAAGGTTAAGGGGAGAGGATAGAGAGAATGTTCTGGTGACCTGTATTCCTATTATGGCGTACACACTGCACACCGCCCTATCCCATCTGGACAAGAGGAATACCTATGTAAGAATGCTGTTCATTGACTATAGCTCAGCCTTCAACACCATAGTACCCTCCAAACTCGTCATTAAGCTCAGGGCCCTGGGTCTCAACCCCGCCCTGTGCAACTGGGTCCTGGACTTTCTGACGGGCCTCCCCCAGGGGTTGAAGGTAGGAAACAACACGTCCACCTCGCTGATCCTCAACACGGTGGCCCCACAAGGGTGCATGCTCAGCCCCCTCCTGTGCTCCCTGTTCACCCTTGACAGCGTGGCCATGCACGCCTCCAACTCAATCATCAAGTTTGCAGACTACACAACAGTAGTAGGCCTGATTACCAACAACGACGAGACAGTCTACAGGGAGGAAGTGAGGGCCGTGGGAGAGTGGTGCCAGGAAAATAACCTCTCACTCAACGTCAACATAACAAAAGGAGCTGATTGTAGACTTCAGGAAACAGCAGAGAGAGCACGCCCCTATCCACATCCACAGGACCGCAGTGGAGAAGGTGGAAAGCTTCAAGTTCCTCAAAGTACACATCACTGACAATCTGAAATGGTCCACCCACATAGACAGTGTGGTGAAGAAGGCGCAACAGAGCCTCTTCAACCTCAGGAGGCTGAAGAAATTTGGCCATAAAACCCTCACAAAACTTTTACAGATGCACAATTGAGAGCATCCTGTCGGGCTGTATCACCGCCTGGTAGGGCAACTGCACCGCCTGCAACCGCAGGGCTCTCCAGAGGGTGGTGTCGTCTGCCCAACGCATCACCGGGGGCAAACTACCTGCCTTCCAGGACACCTACAGCACCCGATGTCACAGGAAGGCCAAAAAGATCATCAAGGACATCAACCACCCGAGCCATGGCCTGTTCACCTCACTATCATCCAGAAGGCGAGGTCAGTACAGGTGCATCAAAGCTGGGACCGAGAGACTGAAAAACAGCTTCTATCTCAAGGCCATCAGACTGTTACACAGCCATCACTAGCCTGCTTCTAACCCTGCACCTTAGATGTTGCTGCCCTATATACATAGACTTGGAATCACTGGCCACACTAATAAGGGAACACTAGTCACTTTAATTAAATAATGTTTAAATAATGTTTACATAGTGCTTTACTCATCTCATATGTATATACTGTATTCTATTCTACTGCATTTTAGTCAATGCGACATTGCTCAATCCAATATTTACAGTACCAGTCAAAAGTTTGGACACATCTACTCATTCAAGGGTTTTTCTTTATTTTTACTATTTTCTACATTGTAGAATAATGGTGAAGACATCAAAACTATGAAATAACACATATGGAATCATGTAGTAACAAAAAAAGTGTTAAAGGAATCTAAATATATGTTATATAGTAGCCACCCTTTGCCTTGATGACAGCTTTGCACACTCTTGGCATTCTCTCAACCAGCTTCATGAGGTAGTCACCTGGAATGCATTTCAATTAACAGGTGGGCCTTGTTAAAAGTACATTTGTGGAATTTCTTTCCTTCTTAATGCGTTTCAGCCTATCAGTCGTGTTGTGACAAGGTAGGGATGGTTTACAGGAGATAGCCCTATTTGGTAAAATACCAAGTCCATATTATGGCAAGAACAGCTCATATAAGCAAAGAGAAACAACAGTCCATCATTACTTTAAGACATGAAGGTCAGTCAATCCGGAACATTTCAAGAACTTCGAAAGTTTCTTCAAGTGCAGTCGCAAAAACCATCAAGCGCTATGATGAAACTGGCTCTCATGAGCCGCCACAGGAAAGGAAGACCCGGGTTATTGGAGGATTTGCAAATCGAAACAGAAACTCTATTGGTTTAGAGCCAACATTGTTGTGTTTCACTGGAATTGTACAATATAAGAAACACAAAGTCTTTGTAGACGAAATCTCAACGAGTAGGGTCATAGCACACATCAGAGACATTTTCATATATTTGTCGTTACAGAAATACAAACATAGTGTTGGTTTGACATTCTGGAAGTGTGGTGTCAGACAGATAGAAGACCTGGCTTCGTCATCGCTGGTTCATTTGCCATGCAGATCCAGTATTGGCCTCGACACACTGACAAATGGCGTCTGCTGATTCACACAGAAGACTACCACTGAAGGTCTAACGTATCTACACTCTCAGGATCACACAGCTACGCTTCCCTCCTCTCTTCCTTCTATTCCGCCTCCACCTAGTTATGCTCTCCTACAGCAGTGAGTGAGGGAGAGGGAGAGAGAAAGGGAGAGATTCTTGTGAGATGCATAGTGCAGCATAGCAGATGATTCATTCCATTACTAACGATTTCACCTACAGAACTACTTTACATGTACAATTTACATTATTCAATGTTTTGTTGTTTTTGTTTTGTGCTACTGGAATGTTAAACCCTGGGCCTTTAAGGTCCTTGAGTGGGAAATATGTTATGATCATCAGTGTTTGAATGACTGGTCTCCAGCCTAATGAGACTGCATGGATGGAGCTGTGGAAGTGCCCATTGTTGTAGAGAGGCCTGCTAGATGGATATGATCCAATAACATCATCATTAGCATTAGGTGAACCCTCCTGTTTGAGTACACACACACACACACGCAGGCAGGCAAGCAGGCAGACAGACAGACAGGACACAGACAGACAGAGGGTTGGATGGATAATAATCCTCTGTTTGTTGTTGTTAACACTTGATTATCTCCTCTCCACGGTAAAGTATTTGTATGTCATGCGCACAATGACTATGGAATTGCTTCCCTGTTGTCTACATGTTGCAGGCACATGTGTGGAATGATGACAACCAAATGTGTTACATGTTATGCCTGTGCAAAGCCGTGTTGTGTGAACATTGTTGTTTACATCTTACACTCTAGTGTTGTGATGTAGTTGGATTACAGATGGCTCGTCATCCTCTTCAAGTTTATTGATCTCAATTCCAGTTTGATTAATAGCTGCCTGCAACTCTAATTATAAAGCATAACGGACAAACACACAGTATATGCAGGTAGATGTCAGTAGAAAGGAATGTGCAAGGTTTGGGGGTTGAACGTTATACCAAGACAGAGGTGGTAGAATAGATTGTAGTGTCCTCCATTTTGTCACAGTCCAGTCCTCGGGAAGCTCATCCCGCAATAGTGACAAAGCAATGTTTGACATCATTCACGAGAGAGAGAAGGACAGACAGAGGAATGGAGAGCGAGAGAATGAGAGAGATGACCAGAGGCCAGGACGAGGAGAGATGGGAGAGAGAGAAAAACCCAATGCAAAGAGAAAGACAGACTATTTCTTGAATATGAGATTGACTAATCTGACAATATGACATTATGACACGTCAGTATGACATTGACGAATGAGTGACAGACAGACAGTGATAACGTTGATCTTTCCTAATCAGCAGAGGTGTTTTAATTAAATGAGACTCCAGAAGGTGGGAGAAGTTTGGCGCTTCAGAAATGTCTCCTTTTTCCATTATTTTTGAAAAAAAAAGTTTAAAAACGGTATTATCTTTGTAAATTATATCATAAATAGGATTGGTGGAGTTATGTCACAGATGCAGCTAACAAAAATATATGGAAATGTCCGCTCTACCCAAAATTACAACCAACTAATTGCAGCAGTACCGCAAAAATGGAAGAGGCAAGTGGAAGGGGGAGAAAGTAAGGAACTTGTCTGTCAACCCTGCATTAAAGACCATAACTGGTTGAAGAAAATTGTGAAAATAAAGAAGTATACCAGTTTCATTAAAGGACCAAAAAATTGACAGCTGTGCCATATAGAATGCAAAATAGTTGTGAAGAGATTTTTTTTTATGTACCCGATTTTGCTGCGAAGAGACAGAATCATTTGTTTCGGTACTGTCCATATGTAGCTTGTTTCTGGTCGCATGTTCTGGAATGACTTAAGAATTGCAACATTTACCTGGAGCACTGCTGGGTGATTTGAAATGTCATAGTCAGTCGATCAATAACATAATACTTTTACAATCTGTAGACACTATGAGAATAGAAAGGTTCAGAACGTTTGTGAAACGTTACAGCACAGTTGAAAAATAGATGGCAAATAGAAATCAAAACTAGATGGTGCTCAGAGATAGATGGGTGGAGTTGAGTGGAGCTGAAGGCTGGAACTAAAAAAAAACAAGATAACTAATGTTAAATATACTGTGTACGTCAAATGTATATAGTATGTAGAAGCTCGAAGTAGAAGCCTAAGTGTTGTTGTCCATTAGTTTACTCCAATTAGGGGAGAAGAGGAAAATAATAAAGGAAAAGATATTTTAAAAATATATTTTATATATACAGTATTTACAAACATATATATATATATATATATATATATATATATATATATATATATATATATATATATATATATATATATATATATATATATATATATATATATATATATATATATATATATATATATATATATATATATATATATATATATATATATATGGAGGATTGGAAATGATGCAGACAGTTACATTGATGGAAGCCACAATCCATCTGCAATATTAAAGCTGATCTACTCCCCCAAGAAAGGTATCCTCTGTCCGTCACACCATGATTCATATTTCACGGACTTTCATTACTGGCTACTTCTTTCCATGTGTGGAGCCCTGATGATAGAGTTGGAGCTATTCCTATAACCACTGGCCACCCAGACAGACATGTGTAGCTGATACAGTAGGCCTGTGCTTTTCTGTACCTCAGAAGTTGCTCGAGTTTCAAACTGTGAAGTCTACTGTCAATGCTTCCAGAACTAATGTTCAGTACTTATATTCTAGCCAGGTCACCCGTGATACAAGTCAGTATTCGACGTCTATCCATGTCTGAGGACGTTGGGAGATGATGTGGAAACCGGTCACTAGGGGCAACAGTGAGCGTTGTTACCTTCAAGTAGGTTTTGGTTTTGTTGTGACGTTTTGGACGGGGATAGTGGATGGGCGTAAGCACCCACCCGCAATTGTTAATAACCCATCCGCAACCGCCTGAATATATGTGATAAAGTGAAATTCTAAGGCCCGCACTCAACCCAAACCCGCAAATATTGAAAATGTGCTATAGGCTACATTCAAAGACAGCAGAACTATTTTTCTGACGAGGTGCAGGATTTTTTGTTGTTCCCCGATTTAGATATGTTTCTGCTTCTAATTTTCCCGACATGTTGGTAGGCTATTTGTTAGTCAACTTGTCTATAATTAGATTCATGTAGCTTCTCTTTTGTCATTACACAGTGCATTCAGACCCCTTGACTTTGTACTTTACAGCCTTATTATTAATATTTTTTTAAGTCCTCGTCAATCTACACACAATACATCATAATGGCAAATGGCAAAGCGAAAAGCTCCACAGAGTTCCTCTGTGGAGATGGGAGAACCTTCCAGAAGGACAGCCATCTCTGCAGCATTCCACCAATCAAGCCTTTATGGTAGAGTGGTCAGACAGAAGCCACTCCTCAGTAAAAGGCACATGGCATCCCGCTTGGAGTTTGCCAAAAGGCACCTACAGGACTCCCAGACCATGAGAAACAAGATTCTCTGGTCTGATGAAACTAAGCTTGAACTCTTTGGCCTGAATGCCAAGCGTCACATCTGGAGGAAACCTGGCATCATCTCTACGGTGAAGCATGGTGGTGGCAGCATCATGCTGTGGGGATGTTTTTCAGTGGCAGGGACTGGGAGACTAGTCAAGATCGAGGGAAAGATGAACAGAACAACGTATAGAGAGATCCTTGATGAAAACCTGCTCAAGAGCGTGCAGGACCTCAGACTGGGGCGAAGGTTCACCTTCCAACAGGACAACGACCCTAAGCACACAGCCAAGACAACGCAAGAGGTGCTTCGAGACAAGTCTCTGAATGTCCTTGAGTGGCCCAGCCAGAGCCCGGACTTGAACCCGATCGAACATCTCTGGAGAGACCTGAAAATAGCTGTGCAGCGACATTCCCATCCAACCTGACAGAGCTTGAGAGGATCTTCAGAGAAGAATGGGAGAAACCCCACAAATACAGGTGTGCCAAGCTTGTGGCGTCATACCCAACAAGACTCAAGGCTGTAATCGCTGCCTAAGGTGCTTCAAAATATTACTTTGTAAGGGGTCTGAATACTTATGTAAATGTGATATTTCAGTTTTTATTTTTAATAAATGAGCAAAATTTTCTAAACCTGTTTTTGCTTTGTCATTATGGAGTATTGTGTGCAGGTTGATGAGGGGGGGAAACGATTTAATCAATTTTAGAATAAGGCTGTAACGTAACAAAATGTGGATGAAGTCAGTGGGTTTGCATACTTTCCGAATGCACTCTGTTGCCCTAGAAGACTAAATAAAACCCTGCTCTACAGAATAATGTAATAGATCAATGAATGCCTCATTGAATGCCTCAATCTTTAATGTTAATGCCTAAATGTAAGTGAATCCCTAAACTTAAATGGATAATCCACCCCAAACCACTAATTCCTATTATTAACAATGTTAAACAGTGTTAAATAACACTAATATGTGAAAACAATATTTTTTATGAACAAATGTTTCATTTTGTCATAACGAAGATGTGAAAATCGTTTTGGGAAATCTGTTGCAGCTCAAGTCTACTACTATTATCGGCGTCTCTGCCCAGAGCGAGAGCAGAGTTACGTTGCTTTCACACAAATATAATTTTGAGGAGATGGGAAACTCCATTAGAATCGGATTGCGTGACGATTAGCTTAGTTGGGTGGGGCGTTTCTCCATTCATTGTCCAATGGAATTCCTATCTCCTCCTGTCTTTAATATTTCTGTTTCCCACAGACACCGCGCATTGCGACATGATACTTGAAGGAGAAACGGAGATGAATAATTTGGTACAATGTTTAGATTTAGCATATCTAAGCTAAATCTATACTTTGTCATTATTATATAGCTATAGTGCGTTCCTACACGATTTCCTGATTTTCACAGAACATATGCGTTCACCAAATTGACATGAGTTTCATTATTTTTTATTTCTGGAGGTAGATTATCCCTTTAACCTCAACTTTAAAAAAAAATCGGATTTAATGCTTTAATTTAACCTTAAAGAAACATGGATGTTTGAGAAACATGGATGAACGTCTAATTCCGACGTGAGACTGTGAGAGCTTGTTGTATATTGACTACGTCTCAAAGAAGCTTGAGTTTCAAATGGCGAAGTCTATTAAAATGCTGATGACTGTCAATGCTGTCAGAAGTTATGTTCGGTAGTAGGCTATTCTCGCCGTGTTCGCTTGGCAAATATATAGCCTATACTGCTTTAGTAGTGATATATTGTGTTAATGATGGATACCGTCAATACAACCCATGATACAGGTTTCCAGGCACCGTCACTCCCCAAAAGAAATGAACAGGCTACGTCAGTGAAAGTCATGTCATAGTAGTACTGGTCTCTACTGTATGACACAGGTATGTTACTATAATGAGCTAACATTACATAACTTGAGATGATGGTGATGATAATAATGTTTATATTTAAATGTGTTACCAGTAGCCTAATAAAATGTGTGGCTCTCTCCACTCCTGACCCCTTTATCCTAATTCCTGTGCATTGAGATCCCCTTTTCTTAAGTGTGGAGTTTAGTGCTACTGAAGACACATTCATTCTTGAGATCACTTGGAGAGGGGAAAAAAAGCACTACTGGCAAGTGCTCCCTGCCCTTTACAGAAGCACTGTGTAACATTCATTGTGCACTTGCTCAAGAGAAAGTATGATATAACACTTCCGTTTTATCAAGGTTATTACAAATGAGATGAATTGAATTAAATTACTCCACGTTTTATGCAGTTTTTAATGATCAACTGGAAGACACCTCAGTCCACGCACAAGAAGGCGCATCCATATTCCATAAGCACACGCATCTCTATGCTGCCAGTGGGCTGGTGCGGTAAACGCCCTGTGAGAGATTCCCGAGAGGTGGTGTCATTTTTTTTTTTTAGGACTGGAACTTCTAGAAGATTCTATTTATATTAGATAGCTGCAATAGCTCAACAATAACTCAGCCCTTGTACTTGTACCCGAGAGAGGCTTTCGGGAATCATATGACCTGCTGCCGCTCATCCCAAAGATAACCGACTGTTGACCGCAGCTTTCTCGCTCCTTTAAAAAAAAAAAAAAACTCTTCGAGCGTGCCGCACCGGACCCCGCGCATTAGAAAACAAGACGTTTGGAGGATGTACTACAACACAGCGCAACGGCAGAAATAACTTGGATATTAGGATAAGAAACACCGCTCTTCGTTCTGTAAAGGGTTTTACAGTTGAAAAAGGGACACTGACAGAGCGACAATGCCAGAAGAAAAAGGTAATATACCGCAGGTTCGTTTTCTCCTACCGAGCGTGTGTTTACTTTGTCGAGAGCACGGGTCGGTTATGGGACATAGACGCTTCTCGATGGCCACTATAGACCGTAGCCCTCAGCGCAGTGTGCGTCAACTTGAAAGGCAATGGAGCGTTCATTGATTTATCGTTGTACAGAAGAGATATGCAGTATTCTACCCAATAAGACATAGCCTACCTTATCTTTTTTGACTACTTTAAGGGACAAATAGGATTAATTCCATCGTTTAATATGATTAAACAATTGTCATATAATGAATACAAACAGGACCTTTGTGTATTATGTCATCCTAATTAAATTGACATTAGCCAGATATTAATACCAGAAACGAACAACAACACTCTCAATGTAGGCTATGACTAATAATGTGCCAGAATGATATGCGACAACGCTTCATGAAGTCCCTGGCAGGGAGCACTGTGCTTTTGGGCACCTGCCTGACTGTGACACAGGATGCCTGTCTGGCTGGCCATTCAGGCATGAAACCAATGACAAGGGGCCAATCTGGCTCAAATTGGAAAACAAATGAGATATTTTGTTATGATAGGAGATATGTTTTTGGTGTGTGCACATGTGTGTCTGTGTGCATGTGCTATAGCAGCATTACACAGTGGGATCTGGAACGGATGTCGTAACACACCCTACAGCCCTTTCCCCTCTTTTCTGATAATATGCAGTGAAAATAGTGGGAGTCAAAACAACTGCCTCAGCCTATAGAATCAAAGTGTTTTCTCTGGTCTGCAATGTCATGTCCTTAACTGCCTTGTTAAGGTTGATACGCAGCCATCTTCAGAGGCGCAGCTATGTCTTGGTTATAAATGGACTGTTGGCCATAACTGTAGTGTGTTTGCGTGGAGAAGGGGAGGTGTGGACAGTTAGTAAGATCACAATGTGATGATGCTCGGCTTTGAAAGCTGTTCTTGTGGGGATGGCTAGCTGTCAACAGGCTGAGCGACACCCACTTGCGTACCCCCCCCCCCCCCACACACAAGGGTTGTGGGCCCCTGGAGGTCGCCCCCATAGAATTAGGAATTACAATACTAGAATGGACATGAACCTTATGATAGGATCGAGGTCAGGAAGTTGGTCAACCAGGGTTTGCCAGTGCCGTGAATAGTTATTTAGTCAAATAACGAATTTGAAGAATTGATCTGCTCTGTATGTTTGTTAGCTATCTAGCCAGACAGTTTTAGAGGAATGATTCCATACATACATGTTTCAAATGAACTGCCAATATGTTTCAACATCCCATTCATACAATGCAGTCAATCCACAGCCAT
Source organism: Salvelinus sp. IW2-2015 (assembly GCF_002910315.2). Taxonomy (NCBI): domain Eukaryota; kingdom Metazoa; phylum Chordata; class Actinopteri; order Salmoniformes; family Salmonidae; genus Salvelinus; species Salvelinus sp. IW2-2015. The sequence continues at coordinate 14,577,384 of NC_036876.1, forward strand.
ACACTGGCTTAAATCAGTAGACGATAGGACTTAGACAAGTTGTAAATGAAACAGGTACTGATATTGTATCGTATAATAGAACTCAGCTTTCTCTCAGCCTGTTTACATATATTTTAGAGGCTATTTATACAGAAAATGTGTATAAAACCCATATAACTGTGTTTATGATTATATGACAATATTTTAGGTTGACAATTATATTAAAATGTCTGATATCACATGCCTTTGTTTTATTTTCCTGCATAAGTAAAATCATGTCAATATGTGTAGAACTGCAGGAAATGAGCTTAAAAAATGCTAAATTATCTCAACCTAATTGCAAAATGTGTAGAATAGCATGAGATTCGCACATTTTTCTCTCTGCCCCAAAACAGTATGTGCGGTAAGCCACCGGTGACACCCCTCATTCCTCCAGGTGGCTCAGTAAACAAACCCCTCTGTCTGTCCGTCCGTCGGTCTGTCCGGAGTCACACGTGAGGAAGAGAGAGGCCAGCATCCCTCCTCCCGATCACTCCCTTCTCAAAATGCATCCTCTAAAGTTTTCAATGTCTACCTCTTAGCATCCTCTGCTTTCTAGTACAGATCTGAAAACACAGCATAGGTGAAAGCATTACGTTCGATGCTCACTCAGGCTTATCTTTCATCTGTCCTGTTTTTCTCCGTCAGAGGAGATGAGGGAAGGGAGCACTGCCGCTACCTCGCTCTCTGACCAAATTGCATGAATTAAGGAACAAACTGAACTAGAGAGGAGATTCTGCAAATCTTGGGGCACAATGGAAGTAAATAAAAGTTACAGGTTTGTTACGTTTCGGGCTTTTGGCCTTCTTCCTCAGAGGACATGAGGAAAGGAGATGAGAGAAAGCCACGTTTAGCATTCAGACACAGGCACTTCTAAACGAACTGTCTTCATCCTAGAGGTTAATGGAAACAGGATGTGTACTACGTTCAGTTAAAATAGTTATGCAATCCTATCCCTCAAGGTGTTAAACCTGCTGGGCGTATGCCAGTGTTTTTGCACCACCAATGCTGCTCGAGAAACGCTGACTCAAAGGTTATCCTGAATGTTTATTCCGGGTCTTGTTGTTCCTAGCTGGTATACACAAACAGTTAGCACAAATAGGCCTCTCTCTCTCTCTCTCTCCCCCCACACAGACACACACTACCATCTCAAGCTATGTCCTGTGATTTTGTGCCGCATCATGGTGTCTGCTGTGTGAGCAGGTCACATGGTTCCTATATTACCCACGTGATGCTCGAAGGATCGTCTGAGCGTCTCCTCTTCTCTCATCCTCCTCTCCTCCGCCACTGACTTTGCCTTTGTCCTAGCCGGCGCCGCGCTATTACAGCGTCGGCGTTACATTCAACCGACTTCATACATGCTTTGAATCCGAATGTCGTGGCTGCACAAATTGTCACTGACGTGAAATTGCTTAGTAATGGTCGGGTGTCACTCATGAATTAGTCACACATAGTCTACAGGCTAAGCTGGAGTCCCCTTCAACATTGCACTGATCTGAACCCAGTGTGTCGCTGTAATGCTTAATGTCGTAAGCCCCTCGTGATGCCGTCACGTCTCAGATGTAAACAACCGTTAAAGACCCACTGAAGAGGATGCTATTTAAGAGGATACTATTTGAGTGTCGTCCTTAAATACTGAGCTGCAGCCGAACCTAATCAATTCTATTAACCATGTTACATACTAAGTCATGGTCGGCCATATCTGGACTGACTGGCGCACAGAGCTTATCTCATCACCCAGATTTCAGGGAGAGAGGGAGAAAAGATTAAGAGAGAGACAGACAGAAGTTGGTGACAGAGAGGGAGGGATAACTAGACATGAGATGGATGGCACTTGTAAATCATCGACAAGCATATTAACATTGATGTGCTTCCAAATGGGAATTTGACAAACAGCAATCCATAAACACCAGCTGCATGTTGCAGCAAAATGTGGGATCTCTGGAATGTCAAAGGCAGTATTTGTCTTCCATGTGTGGAGTGTCTGTCTGTACAAAAAATATGAGTTGCATCATCATCTTTTGAATGGGGGATAAAGCGCTCTGTAGTAATTGACCCTGGGGTAATAGGTCATAGGTCAAATGCATGTCAGGCATGACAGCGCAGGTTTATCTGTTTCTCTCTCTCCTGCATTGCTATTGCGGCAGTTGTAAGACAGTCACCTCACATAAGTTCAGTTGTAGTTTTCCATTATAATTTTTTCTGCATGATCTCTCACTCTCACACACACTCTGGCAATCTGCCACTTGCCACTACCCTGGCTGCTACCCATGCCAGCTTTTCTGGACTTTTCCAGATTTGGGGGGCTCCCTGATGTTGATATCCATGCAAGAATAAATCATTCCGAAATGAAAGAATATGGATTACAGAGCTAAAGCTAGGGGATCTAACGCCTATCCCTGTTAAGGTACATCCCAAGGTCAATGTTTTAGCCACCAGAAAATGCCCCTGCGGTTTGTAACCCAAGCATTTTAATCGTCCACCACCGCCAGCCAGGCAGATGGACCCTGCCTGGAATGGAGCACCATGGAGTCCCCTTGGGTTGAGGGAACAGGCTATTTTTAGTGGAGAGTATGGCTCCTGGAACAGGAATTCAAGATGGCTGCCCATCTGGGCCACACTGACTGCGCACCTACATTAGCTATCGGCCAACCTAAGGAAAAATGCCTGCCTGTGTATGGTGTGGGTGCGTGTTTGTGCGTGCACGTGTGTGTGTTTATGCACGTGTGTGCGTGTGTGTGTGGTTGGGTGGGGGGGGACATAGATGGCATGTCCCCGTGGTCTGTAGTGGTACATAGCTCAGATTGTTTTCCTGGCTGTGACCTTTGGGAGGGCGACACTGTGGGTTGGTGTCTGTCAGCGAGGGAGCAGAGGAGAACAGGGTGATTGATGAGCAGGACATCTGTGCCAGGTTATAGGCCTTGGTCTACACTGCCTGTACAACTGTTGGTATCTGTGGAGAGAGAGAAAGAAAGAGAGAAAGAGAGAGAGAGAAAGAGTTATGGGATGGACTCAATAGCTCAGTACAGTGTTTTCTGTTAGCCTAGCCCTTGGAGGTTCTTCATAGCACATTGTGTTCCTTGTGTGTCAAGAGCGCTCCTTCATACTATTTACCCTGAAATGCTCTAGGCCTAAACTGTACCCATTACAAGAGAAGCCCCCTAGTGGAATCATCTTGGACCCCCCCCCCCCCCAGCCGTATTTATTGTCCAGACAGGAAGTGAACGATACAGGATCCACTAAACAGGTGCGTGCCAGGGGCAGTGTATGCTGGTCCAGCCGAGAGAGAGCGAGAGCGAGAGAGAGACAGAGAGCGGAGAGAGAGAGAGGGCAGACCCCCCATTTCCTCCAATAGAATAGTCTCGGCTGGACTCTTGCGGTGCCACATGGTTTCAATCAACTCAGGCCCTTGAAATGCCTCAGACCATTTTATGAGGACGCGTGACTTTCCTTCCCCCAAATTCTTGGCTTTATTGGTACAGTAGCAGCCAGTGTTGTAGTTCTAAAGTCTGGTCTCAGTTTTGTCCCGTGTCGGATACATTTTTACTCTGTCTTGACTCGGAGTAAAAAACTCATCATTATCAGCTTCCATTCAGTGAGCGCGTAAAACCGCTTCGTGAGGCCAAATATATCATGAACATCTTATCGCCTATTGAAACTTGGGCTTCCTACTAGCTCACTATTAGTAAGGGGAGACAGTGGGAAATTGTAACAGTCTTTATATCTGTTATATACATGTTTGCGCAGTGGCGAACCGTGGCTATTGAACCTAGGCTCAGTTGGGGGGGGGGGAAACATTTCAACACGTCGTACCAAACTCAAAAATCAGAGAAAGATAGCAGAAACCTAGCATACCTCAATGCGCCCAACTGAATCAAACAGGCCTGAGGCTGAGCCGGGCTTCGTGCTGCCACTCACACAGAGACAGAACCCGCACAGATAATGCTACCAGCAACCACACTGCTTACGCTAACCTACTGTATGGTAGCCTAACACCATCACTATCACAACATCCCGAAACGCGTGACACGTCAAACAGTGACACGTCAAAGGATGTGCGTGACAGGTTTGTGATGCTGAAAGGACAGCGACCGTAATACCAGCTCACTCCATGTGGGAGAGTGCACTTTATGTAAAACATACAGGTTCGATAGAAAGACGGAAGTCACACACAGCGTGATGTTAAAGGATAAGCAGCCCATTCACTCGGACGTAATAAGCCAGTAGATCCCAATCACAAGAATACAAAAACACAACCATCAGGCTAAGCATTTCCAAATCGAAATGCACAGTTATTACTTCCCGTTGCCAACATATTTTTTTTCCCGTTCAGCACACAAAGTAACCGATTATCTAAAGTTCAAACGTGACAAAGCCTCACACACATAGTTATTTTCAAAGAGATAGCAAACAACAGCAAGTGAGCTGCAATTAACAACAGTTCCACTCACCGCGTTTTCGATCATTTGAAACAGACGCTGATCCCTTGAAACGTAACTTCTTGTTCGAAGTTGCTATTGAAAAGGGCAAAGCTAACAAATTAGCAACAGCATCATTTTCGATGACACCTGCTGCAGCCGCTTCAAACTAGCCTACAACAAAAGCTAGCTAGAACGCGGGGGAAACTATTGCTCGCTACTGCACAGTTTCATATGTTTTTGTTAAAACAGTCCCATCCATTACAAGTCAAAATGTGATTGGTTGATTCCACTGTCACTGCACAATTCTGGCGTAATACATTTCAATGGCAGATGCCTTCTCTCTAGCTTCTGATGGACTAGCCAATGGCTGACTTAGCTTGAATTATCTCCCCGGACACCACCAAAGAAAAATCCTGATTGGATATTTTTTTCGCTTCAGTGTTAACCCATTCCTTTCCAACAGAAACTGAATTGATTAAATCAGAATACCATTGAAAATAATAATATAATTAGAATATAATTGAACTATTATTGAACAGATTAAATAGAAAAAATCAATAATTATATTTTAAAACTGCATTTATTTATTTTATAAATCCTTAGCGCTCCTCTGAAGGCATAGAAGGCCCTCGTGTAGTAATAAATTGTAGAGTGGCTCTCTATTTTCCCTCAGCAGGCATTTTCTCACCATTCAGAATGTCTAAAGAATCCACATGTTCTTCTGAAATATGAACGCTTTTTATGGTGACCCTTCGCCTTCCTCCTGGTCTCGGTCTTGACTCGGTCTCGCCCCGCTCTGGTCTTGGTCTTGAATCAGTCTCGCTTCAGGTGGTCTCGAACACAACACTGGTGTAGCAGTATACCCACATGCTGAAGACTGGTAACTTACACTGTAATAAGACAGAGTTCTGCTTCCTGTTGACAAGCAGCGGACAAGGCATTAGTTCACGGAGGTTCATGAGGTCTTGTTTGCCTTGAAGTTTGCCTCACCACTCCCCGGTCCCTGTTGTTTAACCGGTCTTCCGCTCACTCTATACATCTGAAAAATAGCTTTTTACCTCACCAGAGGCACTTTAAACATTCCCAGAATGCTTTGCTCTACCTTCGAGTCTGGTTCTTCTAGTCATGGCTGAGAGGCCCAAGACCTCAAAGGGCTAATAAACGGTGTTGAAGGTGTTTTCACTGTCATCAGTAGTATTTACCACGTAAAGAGTACCTACAGCCCACAGACATAGCTCTACAGCTTGTAGAGTGCCTAACGTGCCTTTGTTTGCGTCCCAAATGGCACCCTATTTCCTACCTCGGGCACTACTTTTGACCAGAGCCATATGAACCTTGGTCAAAAGTTGTGCCTGACATATGGGAAAGGGTGTCATTTGGGATGCAGACTTTATCTCATTTGGGCCTAAGTAGAGGCTAAACAGGGACATTTCTCAAGTTCTCAATGGTAATTTTGGCAGACAAAGAACAGAGAGGAGAAACTCTTGAATGAATGAATAAATGAATGAATGGAGGGACACTGAAGCTGAAACTGGTTCTCGTTGAAACACTTAGCGCTTAGCGCAGGCAGTCTATCTGAATGCCATTGTTTCCCCCTCTTTTGAACCCCAATTAGGAGTAACCATGGTATCCAAAACAGAACCGGTTTGATGACGCGAGAGAGAGAGAGAGAGAGAGAGAGAGAGAGAGAGAGAGAGAGAGAGGAGAGAGAGAGAGAGAGAGAGATGAGAGAGAAGAGAGGAGAGAGAGAGAGAGAGAGCAGAGAGAGAGAGAGAGAGAGAGAGAGAGAGAGGGAGAGAGGAGAGAGAGAGAGAGAGAGA
>NC_036876.1:14584263-14588909 GCF_002910315.2 Salvelinus sp. IW2-2015
GAGAGCAGTCAAAGGTAACGGTCGGGCCTTGGACCCCCTAACCTCTTATTACCGCCGTCAATACATATATTTTTGATACGAGTCATTTTAGAGACGCTCTACCCAGAGCGACTTAAAGGAGCATTTAGGGTTAAGTGCCTTGCTTAAGGGCACATCGGCAGATGGTTTCACTTCGTCGGCTTGGGATTCGAACCAGCGATCACTTATCGGTTACTGGCCCAACCGCTCTCGACCAAGAACAGGATACAAGGAACAAGCCAAAGACTGCTGACCAGTTAATGAGCACAGGCCAGTTAGCTACTGGATTTCCTGCATTCTATATGGGCATTGGTTATAGCAGGTGTAACATACTGTACACGGTCAGTATCATGTTTGCTACAGATCATCATACCACTCCACCAGAGCCTACCATAGAAAACAACACAGGCTAGGTTAGAGATAGGGCAGGTCAAAGCGATCAAAGAAAGAAGGATCAGGGTTTCTCTGTTTTGTCTCTTTTAGTGTGTGTGTGTGTGTGTGTGTGTGTGTGTGTGTGTGTTGTGTGTGTGTGTGTGTGTGTGTGTGTGTGTGGTGTGTGTGGTGTGTGTGTGTGGTGTGTGTGGTGTGTGTGTGGTGGGTGTGTGTGTGTGTGTGGTGGTGGTGTGTGTGTGTAGCAGAAGAGTTGGCTGCGTGATGCTCATATTCAGCTCACCTCCCCCTTTCTCTCTCAGTCATCTCCATTGCACTCGTAAGGGCCCAGTCTTCACTAGGGGCTTGTATCAGTGTGGTGTTGTTATGGACACACAAGCGGGGTTGCTAGGAAACCAGCGGGGTCGGGACAATGTTGGGCCACTTCCTGCAGTTTATCACGTTCATTCTTACATCAGTGTGTAACGCCACTGGACCCCCCCCCCCCCCCCCCCCTCAAACTCACTTCTAGGAACGAGGGATGAGTAAGAACAGAGAGAGGAAAATGAAGAGGAGCTGAAAAATAAAGGCACAGGTCTAGATTCTAGTGAGTGACACTGTCTAAAGAGATCATCCTCTCATTTAGGTTTAGGCGGTATCCAGATTGTCATACCTTCATATCGACCTTGTGCCATACCGGGATATTTGGTAATTCCCAATCTGGCCCTCAACCATCACGGTCACCTAATAATCCCCAGTTTTACAATTGGCTCATTCATCCCCCTCCTCTCCCCTGTAACTATTCCCCAGGTCGTTGCTGCAAATGAGAACGTGTTCGCAGTCAACTTACCTGGTAAAATAATGGATAAATAAAATAAAATAAATACCAGCACTGAACACAAGGGGCGCTATTTTCAGACTTCACTGAGACGTTGTAATCTGAAGGTTAGCAATGCTAACAAGGATATGTAAAATCCCATATAGATTGCTAACTAGATGCTAATGAAGGCATCGAGACCATTTTATACAGTCTCTGACCTAAACTATTTTCAGGACAGACATCCCAGTTCATAAAGTTATGCAAGTAACTCTTAAAAATACTAGACAGCAAGGCTCTTGATCCAGGAGGGGATTTTCTGCCGTTAACGGCAAGCGAAACTTGATTTTGGAAGAAGCTAAACTTCGCTAGATAGCTAAATAGCTACTAAATTAGCAAACCAAATGAACAGCTGCAGAGCATTTAACACATTTAAGACAGTTAACTTAATAGTTATACGATAATCTAGCTGGCAAACATTTAGTTGTGAATTCCATACTCTTAAGTAGATGTGACTCACAAGGCTCTCAACAGTGAGTGACTCACAAGGCTCCAGTCTCTTGTCGTTGTGTGCCTGTAAACAAACAATTATGTGACAGGTGAAGTTAAGAACGCGATATTCTTTATCTCCTAACATATTGCGCAAGTTGACGATAGGTGTTTACTTAAAAAGTGGCTGCAAATATTCAAATGTATCAAAAAACATCAAAGAAGTAGTTTCAACGGTTTTGACGGTATTGAAAAACCATCCCGTAGCTATTTCAAAATACCCCAGTATATACTGTATACCGCCCAAGCCTACTCTCCATGTTGAAATGTTTATCCCTGGTTTACTGATTCATAGGGGACCATTAAGTGTGGTCCGAGGGGAAATGTGCTAAGTGTGAAGAGTCTTACACCTGCAATAGTATTTTATTACATTTCCTTTAGCAATTCCTACATTTTCAATATTTCCCCCCACTTTATGTTTTTGGTTGATGCCTGAAATACAGTATGTATTCATGTTTTATTCATTTGTCAGTGTGGTTTCTCATAGGAAATGTATGAGGCTCGTTAATGAAATGTCAGGCATTTAGAGGGAGGTATTAATACCCCTTATAGACTGAACACTGACAGGGAGAGGCACCGGGGGGGGGGGGGGGGGGGGGGGGGGGGGTCGTCCACACCCCAATCCCAATCCCTTAACCACCCCCCAACCCCCTAATGACAAAAAAACCCAGAAACTATAGTGTTTACCGAGACAACACCCAGCTCAACCACCCCCCTTATCAGGAAGCCTTATTTTGCCCTTCCCAGAATTCCACTGCAGGAATGCAATTTTCCATCTAAATGTCGGATTTATACTGCCAGAATTCTTCATGTATCATGAGGTATGAGGGCGGGGGCCCGTTTTGACGATAAACTTCCAGATGTTGTGGACTGAGTGCACTCCAGAGCTTGAGGTAGAAGTTACTCTGAAGTCCAGATCTAGGAACAGATTACCCTACCTCTAATCTTAACCTTAACCATTAGAGGGATGAATAAACATCTGACCCTGTATCAGTGGTTGGAGGTAACTTCAACCTACTCTGGCTCCAGCCACTTTATAGGCTGCAACAGGGCCCCATCAGAAAACCATCAAAGACTCCTCAGGTTGACCTGGAGAATCAACCATATCAAATATATGACCTCCCTGTCTGCTTATCACTAATTAGAGCTACCGCGGGTGTAAGCCAGGCGGCAAACGGTGCCAGTTCTGAAGGGGAAACCATTAGCGCTTTGCTAGCCAATTATAATTAGCACTATGCTACACAGGGGTAGTAATTTAATGTAACCCCCCCCAGTGGCTCTGGTAGTCTGATATCATCAGGGCTAGGAGTGGTAACACAAAACACAGCCTCGGATATAGCCCTGTACTGTTTAATCATGTTACTTTTAGCTAGCTAATTAACTTTATGCTAGGAATGCTATCAAGTGTTGCTAGCTTGTGTTGATGCAAGATCTCTATCTGGCACATAGTATCTTGTTATGTCTGATTTTTATGACACCCGATTCATTAGTTAGTTAGTGATTCAGCTATGTCCAAAATAAAAGGTACACTGAAACCGTTGTCTGGCAGAACATTGAGGAGATTTTTATCCCTCGACCTGTTTTTGTTCTCATGGAGGATGATAACATCACAAAGGCATTTTCACACAAGGGGGAATTGACTACTGTGGACACCCGATCTTACTATACAAGCTTACAGACCGGTGAGCATTATACACATAGACCTATGGAAAAACAGGCAACTGTTAGCGATATCAGCTATCAATGTCATTATTAACCTATCCAAATAGATTCCTTCCTAGAACTATTGGTGTTGGACAGTAAACATACACTAACAACCATATGTTCCGGGGTCTATTTGACAGTATGAGGCTGTGGGGAGGGAAACAATGGCAGCTGTTTTAGATATTCTCAATAGGGGTGTTGGCTTTTGGCCTCTTCTCTTGTTGCTTGACCAGAACCTTCGTAGCTCGGGTGCTTTTTTTTTGTCACTCAGGGATGGGATAGTGACCTCACCCCACGCTCACACATACCACCAACGCCCACCCCTGTAAGAACAGAAACAGGTCCAGGGTCTAGTGCTTGTTCCGTAGGGGTCCTTCTGGGCCAGGTCTAGATTGGAATGGAATGTACTCATAGGGATAGTACAGTAAACACAGGCTGTTGGGTAGGGCCCAGAGGTTTTCCTGTTCGGGACAAACTAAGGACCTTGAACATAGGCTACTGTAGACTGTAGAAAACGTCATGTTTTCTCCTGTTCTATGTCAGGGCCTGTGAACGGAGAGAGGAGAAAATCCGATGTACAAACATGATGTAATACCCCGTGGGAACGGATAATAGACACAGACCCAGGCTAGCTTGCCTCTCTTACGTTGTCTTAGAAGTCTGCTAGCAATTTAGCTCCACCGAGTGGGAGAAAAGTCTCACCTTGATGTGAGTTTCTGTTTCTCATGTCAAAATGATTGACCGTGGGCAAAACAATCGACCATAGACTCTACACTCCAAACCCCACGTAACAATTCTGTCAAGGACACACAGGCATGGCCACTCATACTACCACCCATGCACACACTGTAAAATACAAAGGGGCTTTTACAAGGGACTGCCAACAAGGTCACACACACACACATATCGGCATACACATTGCACACAGTACATACTGTATATATTTAATAGCAGCAGCATATTGAGGCTGTATGTAGGGTCACTTGGTGTCTTGAAGACTAATCTGGCCTAACCAGATGTCTGGGTTGGCTGTTGTGTCCATTTCAATTTTCCACTGCAGGATCAGGATAGGGAATTAGATTAGCCACAAATGACATTTAAATGACATGCAATTTCATTAGCATCCTGTGGTCTGGTTCTGTTCAGCTTTCAAAAAGTTAATTTGCGCGTACCACGGACATACACACAC
>NC_036876.1:14590276-14608328 GCF_002910315.2 Salvelinus sp. IW2-2015
GGGGGGGATATTTTTATTCATGTAGGCTACACTGTCCTGCAAAATCATTTTAAATGTGGTCACCTGTGTGTGTGTGTCCGGTTGTGGCTCTGTTGTTCCCCAGCTTCCTGTTTTTATTCAGCCACCACGAGCCGAAGGTTATCTATATTAATGCCTCTCTCTTACACAATGCACCCATACCAATAATTCATGAGACATGGGTCTCGGTGTGTGTGTGTGTGTGTGTATGTATGTGTGTTTGTTTGTGTGTTTGTGTGTGTGTGTGTACTGTCTACCTCTAGAGCATCATTCAATTTCTGCTTGATGTCAACGCTCTGACTGACTGGGAAACCCTGGCCTAGCTAGCGCACTAGTGGGGCTGCAGCACTATGGAGTAGTCGGGTTGAGTTCCCACATAAAAAAATACTACAGTTTACTATAGAATACTACAGTACTGTAGTAAACTGTAGTATACTTTATAATACTATACTCCGCACTGTAGTATCCCTCTAACATAAGTAGTACTTACTATAAAATATTGTAGTATACTGTAGAATACTATAGTACAGTAAATACTACAGTATTATATGCAAAGAACACTGTAGTAAATACTACAGTAATGTCTGCAAAAACACTACACTTTTTAAAACTATAGTAAATACTACAGTACTTAATTTGCATACACCCTGCCCATTCCCCTCCCCCGTATCAACATTTGTGCCACCCATAAGTGAGAAACCCACATGCCAAGTATAGATCCATATATTGTGTTCCTTGCAGGTTATACAAAAGAGCAGAAGCTCATAATTATACATTCGGATCCCAGTCCTTCCTACCTGCAGGTTATTAGCTCTTGTAGTATTTCTACAGTAGATTTCCTCAAAGAGAAAGCCCCCACTTCTATTTGAAAGATAATAAAACTAAAACAATGTAGTGGAAATACTACAGTAGTGTCTGCAGAAACACTACACTATCAAATTCAATCAAATGTATTTATAAATGTAACGGTTTTTGTCGTCGGATGAAGAGGAATCGGACCAAAGCGCGGTAAGTGTTCATGACTTTTTATTAAAACTGAACACTAAACAAAAATAACAAAGTGAATAACCGAAACAGTCCTGTCAGGTGCAAAACACTAAACAGAAAATAACTACCCACAAAAACCATGTGGGAAAAAGCTACCTAAGTATGGTTCCCAATCAGAGACAACGATAGACAGCTGTCCCTGATTGAGAACCATACCCGGCCAAAACAAAGAAATACAAAAACATAGAAAAAAGAACATAGAATGCCCACCCAAATCACACCCTGGCCAAACCAAAATAGAGACATAAAAGCTCTCTACGGTCAGGGCGTGACAATAAAGCCCTTTTTACATCAGCTGATGTCACAAAGTGCTGTACAGAAACCCAGCTTAAGACCCCAAACAGCAAGCAATGCAGGTGTAGAACTACGGTGGCTAGGAACAACTCCCTAGAAAGGCCAGAACCTAGGAAGAAACCTAGAGAGGAACCAGGCTATGAGGGGTGGCCAGTCCTCTTCTAGCTATGCCGGGTGGAGATTATAACAGAATATGGCCAAGATGTTCAAATGTTCATAGATGACCAGCATGGTCAGATAGTAATAATCACAGTAGTTGTAGAGGGTGCAACATGTCTTCACCTGTATACTACAGTCTGCAAAAAACAATACAGTGAATACTATAGCATTTATAAAATAGTATTTTTTTTTTTAAATGTGGGATCGGCCTAGGTATAAATCCCAAATAGTTATTGAGACTAAGTTATTGTATATCTCACTCCAGCAAAGTCAGTAGCTACTTCCTATCCGTAAAATTAGGAAACCTAATCTACTGCAACATAATAGCACATGGCGTTCTTCTCTCAAGCGTTGGGCTACACACCCCCCTAAAAACCCCCCCAAGCCCCCACCTTTCCCAGAAAAAACTCCAAGGTTTTCCAAAGTCCAAGGAGGGGCCCTTTTAAGGGGGGGGTCACACACACACACACACAACACACACAACACACACACACACACACACACACACACACACACACACACACACACGACTGGGCATCCAGTTTCCACTAAGCATGTATAATGGAGGTCCCACTGCTTACTTAGCGAGGAACAATTCATTCTGCTTCGGCTCACACCGAGGCTTGAACCCTGGACCTCTGCTTTGCTAGCACAAGTGACCGCCCTCTGGAAGTGTCTTACCAGCTGGCGGCACTGAAAAAAATGTACAATTCGGGCAGCGCGAGTGGCGACACTTCAGGCCGAGGAGTAAGTCTCACACATCCCCTTGTGCTACAAATGCTCCGTATCGTAAGTCAATGCCCTATGCAGACTAACACTACTAACCGTGAGCTAACACGTGCGGTTGACTGTGACGTGTTTTTGATGGATTTGATCTCGGAATGATGACGTCCCTTCTTTAGGGAGTCATTGAAAGTCTTTGTGTTGGGCCTAAATAGCGCACTCCGAGTGTGTGTTTCATCAACTTGCCATTTGTGAGAAGGCTCTTTGATTCAACCTGGTAGCCTATGCTTGAAAACAGGCTATTCTTCATTTGACAGCCTTATTGTGCGTACGGGGATAAAGCACATCCTAACAACACTTGATTTGATTGGATCTGATTCCATAAGTGCAGCAGCAGGGCAGGGGAGCAAGTGGTCCATTTTTTTTTAAGCTGCTTTGACACATCGAAAATGAACAAAGGGTACGAGATAAATGAAGGAGAGATGAGAGGAAGAAAGCTTGACAATTTCCTTTAGTGGAGAGGAGAGGAGCGTACAGGCCACACCCTCTCTCGGCTCTGCACTGAACTCTGGGGATTATGTGATGGTAAACTGGGTTAACCCGTGACATAATCCACTCCGCTCAACACACCCTGAGAAGAACTGAAACATTTAGAACAGTCCTTTACGTTCGTCTGATTGAAGATACTGCATCATCATCATCATCATTTAGACACTGATTTTACAAGGAACCGGTCATCTGAAATGGAAATATGTGCTCAGCGCTTCTCCCCTCTCTTCATTAGCGCTTCTCTCCTCTCTTCATTAGCCTTCTCTCCTCCTTCATTAGCCGCTTCTCTCCCTCCTTCATTACCTTTCTCTCCTCTCTTCATCTAGCCGGCTCTCTTCCTCTCTTACATAAGCCGGCTTCTCTCCTCTCTTCATTAGCCGCTTCGTCTCCTCTCTTCATTAGCCTTTTCTCCCACTTCATTCTCTCTCCTCTCGTTCATAGCCCTTCTCTCCTCTCTTCATTAGCTCCTTCCCTCCCTCTCTTATTACGCTTCTCTCCTCGTCTCATCACGCTTCTCTCCCTTCATTACACTTCTCTCCTTCCTCTTCCATTAGCTTCTCCCGCATTAGCTCTCCTCTTCTTCATTAGCGCTTCTCCCCTCTCTTCCATTACGTCTCTCTCCTTCAAAGGCTCCTCTCTTTCATTAGCGCTTCTCCTTCTCTTAGCCTCCCCTTCTTCCATTAGCCGCTTCTCTCCTCTCTTCATTAACGCTTCTTCCTCTACCCCTCCCTCTTCGTTAGCGCTTCTCTCCTCTCTTCGTTAGCGCTTCTTCCTCTCTTCTACCCTTCTTCTCCTCTTCTTCATTAGCCCTTCTCTCCTCTCTTTCAATTAGCCCTCCCTCCTCTCTTCATTACCTTCTCTCCCCTTCTTCATTAGCCTTCTCTCCTCTCTTCATTAGCGCTTCTCTCCTCTCTTATTAGCCTTCTCTCCTCTCTCATTAGCGCTTCTCTCCTCTCTCGTTAGCGCTTCTCTCCTCTCTTCATTAGCGCTTTCTCTCTCTCTCATTACGCTTCTCCCTCTCTTCATTAGCGCTTCTCCCTCTCTTCATTAGCGCTTCTCTCCTCTCTCATACCTTCTCCCCTCTCTTCAAGCGCTTCTCTCCTCTCTTCATTAGCCTTCTCTCCTCTCTTCATTAGCGCTTCTCTCCTCTTCTCATTAGCGCTCTCTCCTCTCTTTATTACGCTTCTCTCCTCTCTTAAAATCTCCTTCTTCATTAGCGCTTCTCTCCTCTCTCTAGCGCTTCTCTCCTCTCTTCATTACGCTTCTCTCCTCTCTTCATTAGCGCTTCTCTCTCTCTCATTTACGCTTCTTCCTCTCTCATATACGCTTCTCTCCTCTCTTTATTATCGCTTCTCTCCTCTCTTCATTAGCGCTTCTCTCCTCTCTTCATTAGCGCTTCTCTCCTCTCTTCATTAGCCCTTCTCTCCTCTCTTCATTAGCGATTCTCTCCTCTCTTCATTAGCGATTCTCTCTTCACCTCTCTTTTCAGAGACAGACAGTAAGCCTATTTAGAGTGTCCTCATGCTTGCTGTCCTGCCTGGTTACTGAAAGAGATATATTACTTATATTTATTATTACTCAGTCATTTACATTACTTGCCATGCTTAGGACTGGTGTTTATTTATTTTCAATGGGTGATGACGATCAAAATCATTATCTTCACTGTCATATCTTTATCATTCCCAGTCTTCTCTGAGTCATCCTCCAGCCAACTCCATGTCCTTTCTACTAGGTCACAGGTCACACGAGGATGTTTGAGAGTCTATGTTGGTGCCAGTGTGTCCCAAACGTCACATTCTCTGGCACCGGGAGTAGAGGCAGAGGGGATAGGATTCTATCTGCTACATACCAGAACATACCAGATCAGAGTCCTGACTGCATACCAGAACTCTTCCTTCCCAGGCTAAATCCATCCCCTAAACCTTACCTCCATGTTTGGCCCAATCCCAATCCCCGTACGGGAATTCTGTCCACTGCTAATGTACAGCGGTTCCTCATTTAAAAGTTGCATCATACCGCAGTATAGTCTGCTGACGTATGCTGTGATATGTTTTGGTTAGTCGCAAGTGCTTGCCGTTAATGCTCATTGAGCACATCTACTCCATCTAGTCTTTTTTGAAATAATTATTTTATTAACGAAAACACAAAGATGTTGAACAAATACTGTATGTGCTTCTTTCTATTGATATACAGTATATACATTATTACCTATTATGAGGTTGTTTTGATTATTATGTGGATTATTATCAAGGCACAAGGCACAAGGCGAGAAAAGGTCAAAACCAGATCAGAGTCCAGGAGGTACAGAGTGGCAGACAGGCTCGTGGTCAAGGCAGCCAGAATGGTCAGGCAGGCGGGTACAGAGTCCAGAAACAGGCAAGGGTCAAAACCGGGAGGGCTAGAAAAAGGAGAATAGCAAAAGGAACGCGGGAAAAACACGCTGGTTGACTTGACTAAACATACAAGACGAACTAGCACAGAGAGACAGGAAACACAGGGATAAATACACTGGGGAAAATAAGCGACACCTGGAGGGGGTGGAGACAATCACAGGAACAGGTGAAACAGATCAGGGCGTGACAGATTATAATAAATGGTCATATTTATATGGGGCTGATGCATTTTCGTCAGGGCTAAACAGGTCTGTGATATTGAGTTAGACATTTCAAATTGTGGTCTTGTGTCAGGTGAACTGTTGTGTCCTCATCTTTTGGACTGATAATTTAGTTCAAGCATTTTTGATAAAAATAAGTAACAAAGGGAGCCTTGAATAATGAGACAATAAATGAACTGCAACATGTTGGCTAAAGCAGTTGCAATCACGAATACATGCAACTGTTCTTTTCTTGGCTGTACTATTATTGTATTTGTTGTGCTGTTCCAAATAGTCCGAATTTTTGAAATGATTTACCTTTGAAATGAATACTGCCAATCGGCAGATATCTCAATTCTTATTAGTCAATGCCCATCGCGTGATCGGATCCTTCTCACAAGCATTGCCGCTTCGAAGTAGCTACAAGTGAAGACAGACCGATGCAACGGCGTGCGTCCTTCTTATCGAATTCGGAGGCGTATATTGAAGATGTTAGAAGAACTGTCCACATTTACTTTTCGTCAGCCAACAAGATGAGTAGGCTTAACAAACAGCAAAAGTACTAGCCTATGTCAATCTACCAACCCTCCATTGTAGAAAAGTTGACCTATTCTATTGGTCAGTTTGTCCTGTGCGAGAAATAAATATTCTCTGGGACAGTTGTGGGACACGATAGATCCCAAATGAATACAACCACTGTACATAAAAAAAAAAAAAAAAACTATGAGGCTGATGCAACTGATCACAACGTTTAGCTTTGTTGGGTTCTGAGAATATGAAAATATACGTATTCATGTCACTGATGGGAGTGCTGAGGTTTAGAGGGTCTACACCAGAAGTTAAGGGTTATAGGAGGAAGGTATATCGTGTGTGCAACTAAGCTTGGAATGTGTTGAGTGCAGGGAAGCGATTACATGTGGCAGGCATTGATAAGGGGAGAGAGCCATGGATTGGTGATGGAGGGGGGTTGAGGTCAGGTCACCTTAAGGGAGAAATAAAAGTTTATGGCCCGTATCACTAGTGTCCTGCCTAGCAGTGAAGAACGATGTTTGTAGAGATGAGTAGGAGGAGACTCAGCCTATGAGGAATGGTTAAATATCAGTGCTTGTGTGAAAATGTTTTTGTCTAATGCAGCTGTATTGATCTTCTGGGCAGAATAAACTTGGTTAAGCTTTCATACTGTCCGTAGAGTTTTTTTACTCTGAGAATTAGAACCTAACAGCTTCAAAATGTTGATAACTATTAGGCTATTTCTTTACATTATAAGCGCAGCAGTGCGCGCACTGCAGTAAGAGCAAATATTCCAAAATGCAATTAGCGGGAAAACACCATTCTCAAAAGTGCACCGCAAATTTGAGCGGTTTCATATGACAGAGATTAAAATATTCTTCAGAAATTTTGAAAGAGGGAAGATCTAAAGATGCAGCAAAAAGCATGGGTTGTTAATATGACTAAGATTGTGTCTTTGGCTGCTGGACAATTAAATAAATTTGAGTACATGAGAGAAATACTGATATAAATTGCGTTTGAGGAAGTGTTTACAAAATAATACCCTTAACAATCCTATGGTCGGACAATGGTAAGACATGCCTCATAAAATGACAAAAAACGTCTTGGTTTGAAACAATTACGTTCATGGTTAAATAGTCTCAACATGTTGACTGCCTTCACTCAGATTGCAAGATTGGTGATGTTGCAGTGTGCAACAGGCACTGGCCTTTCAGAACAACGGTGACTCAAGTATGTCAACAGAATCAAGCCTTTAGATATTAATAATGGTCCTACATTATATTTGTCAAACATGACTGGTGTTTAGCCTAATATACAGTATATATACACTGCTCAAAAAAATAAAGGGAACACTTAAACAACACAATGTAACTCCAAGTCAATCACACTTCTATGAAATCAAACTGTCCACTTAGGAAGCAACACTGATTGACAATAAATTGCACATGCTGTTGTGCAAATGGAATAGACAAAAGGTGGAAATTATAGGCAATTAGCAAGACACCCCCAAAAAAGGAGTGATTCTGCGGTGGTGACCACAGACACTTCTCGTTCCTATGCGTCTGGCCGATGTTTTTGGTCACTTTTGAATGCTGGCGGTGCTCTCACTCTAGTGGTAGATAGAACGGAGTTCTACAAACCAACACAAGTGGCTCAGGTAGTGGCAGTTCATCCAGGATGGCACAACAACTGCGAGCTGTGGCAAAAAGGTTTGCTTGTGGTCTGTCAGTGTAGTGGGTCCAGAGCATGGAGGAGCTACCAGGAGCAGGCCAGTACATCAGGAGACACGTGGAGGAGGTCGTAGGAGGGAAACAACCAGCAGCAAGGACCGCTACACCGCTTTGTGCAAGGAGTGCACTGCCGAGAGCCCTGCAAAATGACCTCGAGCAGCCACAAATGTGCATGTGTCAGCTATAGGGTCTCACAAGGGGTCTGAGGATTTCATCTCAGTACTATGGCAGTCAGGCTACCTCTGGCGAGCACATGGAGGGCTGTGGGGCCCCACAAAGAAATGCCACCCACACCATGACTGGCACCGCCAAACGGTCATGCTGGAGGATTTTGCAGGCAGCAGAACGTTCTCCACGGCGCTCCAGACTCCTGTCACGTCTGTCACATGTGCTCATGTGCTCGTGTGAACCTGCTTTCATCTGGTGAAGAGCACAGGGACGCAAGTTGGCGAATTTGCCAATCTTTGGTGTTTCTGGCAAATGCCAAACGTCCTGCACGGTGCTGGGCTGTAAGGCACAACCCCACCTGTGGAGTGGCGGCCCTCATACCACCCTCATGGAGTCTGTTTTTGACGTTTGAGCAGACACATGACATTTGTGGCGCTGCTGGAGCCATTTTGCAGGGCTCTGGAGTCGGTACCTCCTTGACAAAGGGGAGGTAGAGGTCCTGCTGCTGGGTTGTTGCCCTCCTACGGCTCCTCCACGTCTCCTGATGTTACTGGCCGTGTCTCTGTAGCGCCTCCATGCTCTGGACAACTACGCTGACAGACACAGCAACCTTTTTGCCACAGCTCGCAATGATGCATCTGGTGACTGCACTACCTGAGCCATGTGTGGGTTGTAGACTCCGTCTCATGCTGACCACTAGAGTGAAGAGCACCGCCAGCAATTCAAAAGTGACCAAAACATCAGCCAGGAAGCATAGAACTGAGAAGTTTGTTCTGTGTCACCACTGCAGAATCACTCCTTTTTGGGGTGCTTGCTAATTGCTATAATTTCCACCTTTTGTCTATTCATTTGCACAACAGCATGTGAAATTTATTGTCATCAGTGTTGCTTCTAGTGACAGTTTGATTTCAGAGAGTGGTGATTGACTTTGGAGTTACATTGTGTTGTTTAGTGTTCCCTTTTTTTTTTGAGCAGTGTAATATTATACACACCACTAACCGTTCATAAGTTTTGGGGTCAACTTAGAAATGTCCTTGTTTTTGAAAGAAAAGCACATTTTTTGTCATTAAATAAACATCAAATTGATCAGAAATACGTGTAGACATTGTTAATGTTTGTAAATGACTATTGTAGCTGGAAACGCAGATTTTTTATGGAATATCTACTATAGTCGTACAGAGGCCCATTATCAGGACTATCATCTCCTGTGTTCCAATGGCACGTTGTGTTAGCTAATCAAAGTTTATAATTTTAAAAGGCTAATTGATCATTAGAAAACCCTTTCGCAATTATGTTAGCACAGCTGAAAAGTGTTGTGCTGATTAAAGAAGCAATAAAACTGACCTTCTTTAGACTAGTTGAGTATCTGGAGCGTCAGCATTTGTGGGTTCGATTACAGGCTCAAAATGTCCAGAAGCGAAGACCTTTCTTCTGAAACTCGTCAGTCTATTCTTGTTCTGAGAAATGAAGGCTATTCCATGCGAGAAATTGCCAAGAAACTGAAGATCTCGTACAATGCTGTATACTACTCCCGTCACAGAACAGAGCAAACTGGTTCTAACCAGAATAGAAAGAGGAGTGGGAGGCCCTGGTGCACAACTTAGCAAGAGGACAAGMACAWWAGAGTGTCTAGTTTGAGAAACAGACGCCTCACAACTCCTCAAKTAGCAGCTTCATTAAATAGTACCCYCAAAACACCAGTCTCWWCGTCAACAGTGAAGAGGCGACTCCGGGATGCTGGTTACACTTCACAATAGGACTCAACTCTGACTGACCGCAGCATCTATCTGTAGACTAAACTGTGGCACAAATTGTGGGATATTTCACACCTAGCCGAGATATTAGACTATCCCTTTGTAAATTAATGGAGGTGTGAATGTTTCTGTCTGAGCATCTCTCTCCTCTTGCACTAGAGTCCTGCATCGGGCAAAATAATCAGCTGGTGGTGGTCCCGGAGTTGAGAGAGAACTTGGGTAAATACAATGGCGCAATTACACTTGACATGTGGATGACGATTTTCGAAAAATAGGGTACTTTTGCCTTACAGTCCACTACATGCACAAAGAGTGTTTGCTCGTGGAGAGGGTGCTATTCGCCACAGAGTGGGACAGTTCCCATCTCCAAACTGCAGATAACATGAGGCCAGCTATTGTGAAAGAATACTTGTGGATCTTGTTGATTTCCTCTATCGCTTCAAAGAGGCCTCGCCTTGGAGGCAAGCAAACAGCCTACTCTTCACCTGGTAATTCTGTGGTTCCAAAGGATAAAGCGTCACCRACAGATGGATTCGTGGTGTCAGGTAGAAGCCAGCGGCGAGCCTGCGACCGGGCACGGTGGATAACATCCTCTTCCTGCACAGCAATTTGAAGAGATCTGGGTAATGAACGGACTATTTTCGAAGTTAATGATTGAGTGGCTTTATTTGTTGGGTAATATTATTAGGCTCTTTCAAAGCGTTTTGAGTTGTCAATGTGCCACAATGCATTGTGAGAATGTTAATATATTGTTCTCATGACATGGTTTCTGTTTCGAAAAATGCAGACAAATGAATTCATGCAGAAAAAGGAATAGTAGCCTACTGTCGGTAGTCATAGAAACAATTAGGCTAAACCAATTGATGTTATTTTGTTGGTTAATGGCTCGGCTCTCGGAACTCATTAGAGGCGGATTCTTTCTTCAATATAATCATTAATTCGGAAGGTTAAACCCATAGGTCTTCAGTAAATTCAATTAGATTACCAGGTTSATTTTTCATTCGGTTGTAATAATCCAAAGTTGTTTGTCAGAGGTATTACAATGGAAATGTACTTTTAATCTGTCTGTCTGCATATTTCAAGACATGGCATATGAGGGTGCAGTGAGATATCCCATGGGTTGGACGATACTTTTCTTTTATCTTGAAAAAAACGTATACTTGAAAAAACTGGGAATCAACCAATCCTCCATCATGAACACAATGGAAAGGTCAAGTGCTTTGTTKTGCAAATGTTGAAAGGGCGTGGGCAACGTGGAGAAACAAAATGGTGCCGTTTGAGGCCATGTGGTTGAGAGTGATGCGGGAACTGGAGATGGGGGTGTGAGCATGTGGGTCTGAGCCAGTGTGATGTAGTTGATGCTTGTGTGATGTTGTCGTTTGTATGTGTATGGATTGATTGTAACCAAAAAATATATATAGGAAAAATTACAGCTCACAACGCAAATCTGATTATTAATTCTGAATAGGATTTATTTGATTTCTTTAGTTTACATTCTTCATTGTAACCACAATGTAACAAATAATTGAACACATATACACACACAACWTGAGCAGATTAACTTGGGTCAAAACATTTCTTTATTAAAGACGATCAGAAAGAATGTAGGTACTTATTTATTTAGATCCAAAGCCAGAAATGAGTGAGTCACTCAGCTTTATGCTGACAAAATAGCCTAGTAAATAGGCCAAGCCTAAACTAATACATTAAATTGCCTAAATAAACTAGTAACAAATAAATGAAATAGCCCAGGTCTTGAAAACATGGGCAACCTTTRCCCCTCCTTATCCTCGCTGGACTCTCATTCAGTTTCYTCTTCACATCATCAAAAAAGGACTCCATGTTTCAGAAACTCACTCTATATAGAGCAGGCAGTCCGTCTCTCCACACGGTGGTAAATAAAGCTAGTTTGTAATCTGAGAATTCTTTCTGTCTGATTTTCGAAGGGGAGAAACCGAAAGCAATACCAAAAGCATAGTCAGCGTTCTAACTCCCACTTGTGATAGTGTGGCGCAATGACGGAATGAACAATTTACCACAATATGCCGCTATCTACCACAAACTGTCGCGGCATAACCTCAAAACTTTTAATTGAGGAACCAATGTACCTGACCTGCATTTTTGTGGGGTTGACCTTGGTAATCATCAACATGAGCCTGCATTACTCTAATGGCTGACTCCACCTGCACTTCCCCTACATTCCCCCCTCCTTACACAGATAAATCCTTTCTGGTGTGGTCTGTGGTCTGTGGGCGACCATCTGCTGCAGGTATAAATATCTATCMGTGAAAGACAAGCCTGCTGTAGYCCCTCTTAGGACCTTCACTCTCMTTTTCTCTCTCTCTCTTTCCCTCTCTCTTTGCCTCTCTCAGGAGAGAGTGAGCGAGAGACCGAGAGAGAAACAGAGAGAGKGAGATGRCGGTTCAGGTTACCCGCGGTGCTGGCAGAGGGTCAGTGGATCTAGGGTGGCGCCAGGATTGAAACACTCCTTATAGTTGTTTCACAATTCCTCTGACCCATTAGGGACGGGAATCAAAGAGCGAGAGGTAGGAGGAATGTTCTGTCGAGGACTGGACTGATAGTACCATCGTTTCACAGTTCAACCTGGTTGCAAAAGAGAGACATAACTATATACGTTCTACAAACGTAGAATAGAACCAATATATCAACAAGTAACACAAACTATTGTCACCACATCATACAGTACATTGTGTTATGTACAGTTTGCTTCCTCGTAGTTAACCCTTTCTAGTCCAATCACTATAAGACATGTTGGAAACAATGCTTGTTGTGTCATGTCCAGCAGCTTCCAGGTTTTTCCGACTGGGCCAGTGTTATGATCTTATTCAGGACAAGGTTCACATGCAAGCACGCACACACACACAATTGCACGCATGCACACAAAGGCAACTCTGGACAGGGTTCACGCATTATCATCCCACAGGCCCGGATATTAGAAAGCTGGCTGCATGTGTCACATTCTAGTGTGGCTCTAACCAATGAGGAACGAGCTTCCATTGGAAAATATGTCCGCCACTTCCTGAGCAACATTCAATGGTTATTGTTTGGCAGCTGTTTCATTGGGATGGTGCTTCCCTGGGTCAGGTTGTTAAAAGGTTGTCGTAAGGTTGTAAAGAAGTTGTAGTGGGTCACAATGATTCCCGTGGTGTAACACGGAGCAGCTGAAACATCACTCTTTCTTCCTGTCCTTCCCTTCTTTTTCTGAGAAAAGAGGGAGTGAAAAGCTATCGGTGCCTCACTTTGTTTTATTAAATGACTGGAAAAGGGATGGAGCTTTCCAGCGGGCGTGTCCAGGGAGTGATGTCAAGGAGATTTTGTGTATTGTGTATTGTGTGTTGTTGCCATGGTTAATTTATTGTTTCAGTGGTTATTAGGTTCGAGAGAGAGAGACAGAGAGAGGAGAGTTTCAAGTTGTATTAGTTGTATGTACAGGATACACATGGGGCTCTATTTTAACAAACCTATATCACGATCCTTATAATGAGTGGACCAAGATGCAGCGTGGTATGGTTCCATCCTCTTTATTTTGAAGTGAAACTCAAAGAAAACAATAAAACGCAAAACGAAACGTGAAGCTGCTATAGTGCTCGCAGGCAACTATACATAGTCAAGATCCCACAAAGCACAATGGGGAAATGGCTGCCTAAATATGATCCCCAATCAGAGACAACGATAAACAGCTGCCTCTGATTGGGAACCATACCAGGCCAACATAGATAATTAATCACCTAGATAACCCACCCTAGTCACTGTCACGCCCTAACCAACACAGAGAATAAACAGCTCTCTATGGTCAGGGCGTGACAACCTAACGCGATGGTAAATCTAAGTGCAGGCACTAGCGCTACAGGTTCGGTGGGTGTGTCAGAAATCTTTTTGCTATTTTCACTATCAGAATTATCGGCGCACTTGCTGGCGTTGACATGAAGGGCTGGGTTTTGATGACTAAACAAGTTGTGGATGTGTCCAGGCTTGGCACCTCACTGGCCAATCAGAATGTGCTCCATGGCGAAAATATACATTTACATTTACATTTAAGTCATTTAGCAGACGCTCTTATCCAGAGCGACTTACAAATTGGAAAGTTCATACTTTCATACATAATATGTGGTTGCTTGAAGTTGTGTATTTACGGCCTTTTATGTATTGCCTTAAAATCAACTCCAATTCCGATGTTTGTCCGTTATAGTTTGTTAAATGGCTTKCAGAAACGAAATAACAAAATGTAGACCTATCTTTGCTAATTACGTTAACTTGAACCCATTTGCAGTCCACATTGTTCTGAGTAATTGCATGGCTTCAATAGCATTCACACTGATATAGGGGCTAGGCCTACTGTAAATTGAGTTATAGCTGAGCATGGACATGCCAGACATTGTCAATAAGCAAGATTAATTGAATTATTGATAAGGCCTAAAAACAAATAATCCTAATWAAAAAAWWWTTWWWAAAAGGAAACACCATAGGCTATATCACACTTACAGGCACCATCATTTCTCTCAGTGGGCATATAATATTCAAACGACGCAGACTACGGAGGGTTTTACGCACATCCAAACTTTCCACAGTAGCTGGACAAAGATCCAATATAAATAGAATGTCCACTCGCTGTTATACTGCTCCCACATAGACCTGTGTTTTACGAACAGAATCGTAACCGTCTTACAGATCAGATCGCAGTCACACGTCTCCAGAAGTTGCGTTGCAAGCGCACCACGGACGTTGTCACCAGAAYACCAGGAAGGTGAATCATTCTAATAAGTTTGGTTGTAATAAAAGTGAACGGAAAACGAGCTATTTTWACAGGTCACAGATAGCTTCTAAATACGAGGTTCACCGGTATTCACCGAGGTACTCYTCTCTCGTTTCATAAWGGGCATGCACACATAGCCTACATCGTGGAAGGGGTTTTACGGACGTCCAAAACGGGACCTGCATGACTAAAATAATGTGGGCCTGCCTACAATACATAGATAAAAAAGGGAATGTCAGGTCACTGTTTTACTCCTCTCAAACGTGATATTTTAATAAAGCTTTGGTTTTTAAGATGCATTTCCAGTCGGTCTCAGGAGACAAACCCTTTATCGACCGATTTGACTAATGTGATTGCATTGGGCAGACAGAAAAAGCCTTCATTGAGAGGAGGGGAGGCTATGCTTGGTTTTTAATCAAATAAAACGAAATGGGAAAAAAACATTCCTTTTTTTATGTTTCTAAATATGTCAATTTTCATGCCATAACCAACTGTTTTACTGCTAAAACCAGCTTTTAGTTCGTCTTTAATATCCCCATCAGCTCTGCCTGAAATTAGCACTTTGAATCATCTTTTTAAGGACTCACCTCTAATATTTCCTCCCCACAAGCAAGCTGATATAAGACAGGTAAATTGCTGATCCTGGCGTTAAGGCTGGAAAATGCCAGTGCACCAGTTTCTAACGTGCGTTTGACACTAGTGCCCCCTTAACACCAGCCGAAAATAGAGCTCATGGTATACACCGTCCAACAATTTATAGTACAATATGTACACATGTATCAGGGAACGGTGGATTGGGGGGGGAAATGTTTAAATTGTGCAGTATTAGCAACAGTAAGTAAGAGTATCAGAAGTTGTGATGTGTGTGTACTGTAGCATGAATGTAAATGTGTGTGTGTGTGTGTGTGTGTGTGTGTGTGTGTGTGTGTGTGTGTGTGTGTGTGTGTGCTGTTTCTCAGTGGTATGTTGCTGGCAGCCACAGTGGTTAATGAGAACAAGAGGATGTATAGAACAGGCTCTTGCGTAGCACAATATTCGTCCTCTGACTTGTTCCAGACTGTCAATCAAGCTCTCTGAGCTCAGTGTTGGTGTCATCTACTCTGTCCTTATCCCCCTCTCTTCTTTGGGCCTCTCCTCGTGAATTTCACCTAGAGTTATCCATCTGTACCAACCCCTCATGCAATTTAGCCCTCATGACCACACACTGCTATCTTTGATCCTATGTCTTATTGTGTTCTCCCCTCTTTCTCTCCCCACTCTCTCCCCCTTTTCCCCCCTTCCGTGCAGTGTGTGGCGTTGACCTGGCCCAGGGGGGGTTCTTTGTGCGTCAGGGGGAGTACATCTGCACCCTGGACTACCAGCGGATGTACGGCACGCGCTGCTTCAGCTGTGAGGAGTTCATCGAGGGAGAGGTGGTGTCGGCCCTGGGCAAGACCTATCACCCACGCTGCTTCGTCTGCGCCAGCTGCAAGTAAGAGACACACACACACACACACACACACACACACGACTTGCATGCGTACATACACGATGGCAGACACACACACACACAGGGGTGGGGGGTGGACACACACACACACACACACACATACACACACACATCACCAATTGGTGGTGGAGACACACGCGAGTGCATACACCCCGAAAGGGATACTCAGACACACAGACAGATGGGTGCCCACATTCAACTGGGCATGTGGATGCTTTGAAGACACTCTCCATACCGTCGTTTGACCTGCAATCCCTAACTCATTCAAATTGAATACTGTATGTGTGTATACTGRATGTGTGTATACTGTATGTGTGTYTACTGTATGTGTGTATACTGTATGTGTGTGTGGGAAAGTGGTGTGGTTTTATCAGGTCTTGGAAGGTAATGGGAGCCTCTTTCACACTGAAGCAGGAATGTTAAGTGTGTGGTTAGGAACTCACAGGCCACTTATTTCTAGAGCAGTGTTCGGTTTCCCGCTGAGTGTGTGTGTGCCTGGGTGGGTGGGTTGTGCATGTGCCACGTGTTTGTGTCATACACTGTGTTCTTGTGTGGGATTTGAGGGTGCAACATGATCCGCAATTCCTTGGTCCCAAAACATCTGATTAGTGTTAGCACTCTATCCACCCCCCTCTCTCTCTCTCTCTCTCTCTCTCTCTCTCTCTCTCTCTCTCTCTCTCTCTTTCTTCCTCTCCTCTCTCTCTTCCTCTCTCTCTCTCTCTCCTCTCTCTCTCTCCTCTCGTCTCTCCTCTCTCCTCTTCCTCTTCTCTCCTCTCGTTCCTCTCTCGTCCTCATCTCTCTCCTCCCTCTCCTTTCGTCTCCTTCTCTCTCTCTCTCTCTCTCTCATCGTCTCTCCTCTCTCTCTCTAAGGACAGCTCGTCATCCCCTCATTCACTCTACAGTCCTCGTATCTCTGCCAGGATCTCACGTACAATTGGCTCCTGTGCCTCTCGCTCTTCTGGCTGACTCTCCTCTCATCGTCTTCTCTCTTCTCTCTCTCTCTGCTCCTCTCTCTCTCTATCGCTCTCAATCTTCTCTCTCATCTCTCCTCTTCTCTTCTCTCATTCTCTCTCTCGTTCTCTTCTCTCTCTGCACTCTCTCGTCTCTCTCCTTCTTCCTCTCCTGCTCTCGTCTCTCCTTCTCTTCCCTCTCTCGTCTCGTCCTCTCTCTCGCTACCTCCTCTTCTGAGTGTGTTAGTTCAAAACTATAGGGCGGTGTATGGACAGGGATGCCAGCTTGAGCCCCACCCTTTGTGCAAACAATTTATAGTGGAGAACCTAATCTGGACAAGATTGCGTCACCTAAAAAAAGAGTCTAGCCAGACACCCAGGGCAGTCACGCCTACTAGTGAACTGAAGTCGAGAAATGTTACTGTTTGTGTTGTATATTGGTGCTCCTGTCCCCAACCAGGGGGCTACAGCAGACACAATATTCTGCACAGATATCTGTCAGACCTGGGCCCTGACAGTAAATCTCAGTAAGACAAAAATAACTGTTGGCTGTTCCGCCACAAAAAGGTTCCAGTTCGCCAAGAAGGGAACTTACCCCAAAATTTTGACCCCCCCAAATCCATCTAACACCGTTGCCCTAGGAGCACACAAAAAAAACCGATTACCCGGATACCTCCGAGCGAAGACCCTCAAACAATCTAGGGCTAGTTGAGAATGTAGCGAGGGGAGAAAAAAGGGCCTTCTATGCCATCAAAAATTATGGATCCCAATTAGGATCTGGCAAAAAGTACTTCTGGGGGCCTGCTCACCAGTTAAATCAAAGAATCACAAAGTGGGATAAACACCAAATCTGAGCGGACAACGTGACAAAAAACATGCCTTCCTCACTGCTACAACGCAAAAACACCAAAGTCTAATGATTGTCAGAACAGGAGATTAGAGACGCATACCCGCTAATGATTCAAAATCCCAAAATAGAGTTGTTATGTTGGTTATTGCGAGGTCTAAATGTAGCAAAAATGCTTGTGTCTAGCTCCATATCGACTGTTTGCAGTGGTATCTAACAATTAACCCAGACCAATAATTTAACACTGATACTAAACATGTAGGACGAGGCAGGTGGTAACGGCGGTATGGGCAATTCGACACATAACAATACGACCGAAATACAAACGGAGTAGCAACATATGAGCAACAGAGGGTAACGAGCACCGAAAGGCATGTAAGCATTAATTAAAGTGGGCTCGACTAAGTCGGCCCGATCA
The DNA here is from genome assembly GCF_002910315.2 of Salvelinus sp. IW2-2015. Classification (NCBI taxonomy): domain Eukaryota; kingdom Metazoa; phylum Chordata; class Actinopteri; order Salmoniformes; family Salmonidae; genus Salvelinus; species Salvelinus sp. IW2-2015. Next base: position 14,608,300 of record NC_036876.1, read on the forward strand.
GTAGATTCCCATGTCTGAAGTCAGTGCGG
>NC_036876.1:14609504-14619095 GCF_002910315.2 Salvelinus sp. IW2-2015
ACACGCTTAAATGTCTTACTCACGTCGGCCACGGAGAACGAGAGCCCACAGTCCTTGGGAGCGGGCCGTGTTGCTGGCACTGTGTTTTATCCTCAAAACGGGCCGTGTCGCTGGCACTGTGTTCTCCTCAAAGCAGGCGAAGGAGAGCCCCTACGCAAGCTGGTCCTGGGGCTCTGATCACAAACACAAACAGACCCCACAGAGCCCCAGGACAGCAACACAATTAGACCCAACCAAATCATGACAAAACAAAAAGAGAACTACTTGACACCTTGGAAAGAATTAACCAAAAAACTGAGGACACTGGGATGCCATTTGGCCCTATTAGGGCTCCCGAGTGGCGCAGGCGGTCTATGGCACTGCATCTCAGTGCAAGAGGTGTCACTACAGTCCCTGTTTCGAATCCAGGCTGTATCACATCCGGCCGTGATTGGTAGTCCCATATGGAGTCGCACAATTGGCCCAGCGTCGTCCGGGTTTGGCTGGTGTAGGCCGTCATTGTAAATAAGAATTTGTTCTTCACTGACTTGCCTAGTCAAATAAAGGTTACATTAAAACAATATATATATTTTTTTACAGACTACCTGACCACTGTGACTGACCCAAAATGAAGGGAAGCTTTGACTATGTACAGACCCAGTGAGCATAGCCTTGCTATTGAGAGAGGCTGCTGTAGGCAGATCTGGGTCTCGAGAGAAGACAGGCTATGTGCACACTGCCCACACAATGAGATGGAAATTGAGCTGCACTTCCTAACCTCCTGCCAAATGAATGACCACATTAGAGACACATATTTCTCTCAGATTACACAGACCCACAAAGAATTAGAAAACAAATCAAATTTTAATAAACTCCCATATCTATTGGGTGAAATAGCACAGTGAGACATCACAGCAGCAATATGTGTGACCTGTTGCCACAAGAAAAGGGCAACCAGTTCAGAACAAAATGCTTGTGTTCCTAGCTCCAACAGTGCAGTGGTATCTAACAATTCACAACAATACACTATATAAATATTAGGACGAGCAGTGTCGGAGTGGCATTGACTAAAATACGATAGAATAAAGTACATACATATGAGATGAGTAAAGCAGCATGTAAGCATTATTAAAGTGAAAGTGGCCAGTGATTCCATGTCTATGTATATAGGGCAGCATCCTCTAAGGTGCAGGGTTGAGTAACCGTGTGGTAGCCTGCTAGTGATGGCTATTTAGCAGTCTGATGGCCTTGAGATAGGAGCTGTTTTTCAGTCTCTCTGTCCCAGCTTTGATGCACCTGTACTGACCTCGCCATTTGGATGGTAGCGGGGTGAACAGGCCGTGGCTCGGGTGGTTGATGTCCTTGAGGATCTTTTTGGCCTTCCTGTGACATCGGGTGCTGTAGGTGTCCTGGAGGCCAGACAGTGTGCCCCCGGTGATGCGTTGGGCAGACCGCACCACCCTCTAGACGGCCCTGCGGTTGCAGGCGGTGCAGTTGTCGTACCAGGCGGTGATACAGCCCGACAGGATGCTTTCAATTGTGCATCTGTAAAAGTTTGTGAGGGTCTTAGGGGCCAAGCCATATTTCTTCAGCCTGCTGAGGTTGCGCCTTCTTCACCATTTCACCATTTCAGATTGTCAGTGATGTGTACACCGAGGAACTTGAAGATTTCTACCTTCTCCGCTTCGGTCCCGTCGATGTGGATAGGGGTGTACTCCCTCTGCTGTTTCCTGAAGTCCACTATTAGCTGCACAGGGCAGGGTTCAGACCCAGGTTCCCAAGCTTAATGATGAGCTTGGAGGGTACTATGGTGTTGAAGGCTGAGCTATAGTCAATGAACAGCATTCTGACGTAGGTATTCCTCTTGTCCAGATGGGATAGGGCAGTGTGCAGTCTGATGGCAATTGCACCGTCTGTGGATCTATTGGAGCGGTAAGCAAATTGAAGTGGGTTTAGGGTGTCAGGTAAGGTAGAGGTGATATGATCCTTAACTAGACTCTCAAAGCCTGTCATGATGAAAATAAGTAAGTGCTACGGGGCGATAGTCATTTAGTTCAGGTACCTTTCTTGGGTACTAGGAACACATGGTGGACATCTTAAAGCAAGTGGGGACAGCAGACTGGGATAGGGAGAGATTGAATATGTCCGTAAACATTCCAGCCAGCTGGTCTGCGCACATGCTTTTTAGGACGCGGAATGCGTCTGGGCCGGCAGCCTTGCGAGGGTTACACGCTTAAATGTCTTACTCACGTCGGCCACGGAGAACGAGAGCCACATTGTCCTTGGGAGCGGGCCGTTTGCTGGCACTGTGTTCTCCTCAAAGCAGGCGAAGGCTGGGCCCTACGCAAGCTGGTCCTGGGGCTCTGATCACAAAACAAACCGACTTCCACATGAGCCTCCTATCTCCTTACTGTACTTTCTTTCTTTTATGCTCACAGAGAGAGAGGAATGGAGGTACTAGAGAGAGGGAGAGAGAAAGGAGAATTGAGGAGAACCCAGAGAATTAGGAGAAGAGCAGAGCAAAAGGAGAGAAGAGGAGAGAGGGTACAGGGAGAGAAGACGAGAGAAGAGATATCAGATGACAGACGAGTAGAGATACAAGCACAGAGCAGAGACAGAGACAGACCATGGTGTGAATTAGAAGTTAGACAGGCAAACGGCAATTAGTATCCCAACGCAAGAATCATGACAAAACAAAAAAGAGAACTACTTGACACGTTGGAAAGAATTAACCAAAAAACTGAGGACACTGGGATGCCATTTGGCACACTTAGGCTCCGAGTGGCGCAGGCGGTCTAAGCACTGCATCTCAGTGCAAGAGGTGTCACTACAGTCCCTGGTTCGAATCCAGGCTGTATCACATCCGGCGTATGGACTCCCATATGGAGTCGCACAATTGGCCCAGCGTCGTCCGTTTTGGCCGGTGGGCCGTCATTGAAATAGAAATGATTGTCTTCACTGCTTGCCTAGTCAAATAAAGGTACTGTAAAGGAAGAACGAAGAGAAATTGATAGAGAGAGCGATGAGATGAGATAGTATGTAGTAAGAAATGTGAAAGAGAGAAAAGCGAGAGATGAGCAGTGAACGACGAGATGAGAATGAAAGAAAAAATGGAAAGGGGAAGGCTTTGAATGTAACAGACCAGAGAGATGGGCATGAGCAGTTGCTTAATCTAGAGGAGGAGGCTGCGATGTAGGGAGAGGAGAGCAGGAGAGAGAGAGATGTAGAGGATGCAGAGAGACGTAGCGAGAGAAGGAGACGAGAGACGAGATCCGTGCACTGAGCCACACATATGAGACTGGAAATATCGAGCTGCACGTGTGCCTAACCATGCGTAACACGTGAAATACTGCAATGTAGCAATTAGGACCAATGATCGTACATATGTTCATCTTCAATGATAACACGAGACCAGACTCGATACAAGTTAATCCTCTAAGTGTAAAAAACAATCAAAAATTTCAATAAAATCCTCCCAGATCTATTGGGGTTATTGAATGGATAAGGCACAGTCAAGATGTACCAATCACGGCTTTTGGTTACCGCAAATATGTGTTGTAGCCACCGTGTTTACCCACAGACAAAAGTAAGAGTGGCAATACTCCAGCCTTCAGAACAATACCAACATTGACCGTGTATTTGTTCCTTATGCTCGGGGCAAACGCAATCGCAGATGGATAAATACCTAAAAATTCACAACAAATACACTAATGGTCAAAAAGGGTATTCTTATCTCAGGCATTGAGCAGTTGTCTGGAGTGGTGCATTTGCTAAAATTTCGCACTAAAGAATTAAAGATAACATACGATATGAGCATGATAAACTTACGGCAGCACTGTAAGCATTATTAACAAGATTGAATAGTTGGGGGCCGAGTCGAGGACAAGCGGCATTTCTGTTAAATGACCTTAACCTAATATTATTCTGTTTTATCAAATTTTTTTTGATGGTCACCTAGTTTGTACTGTCGTAAGTTGGTAGTGGTTTGACACATAAGACGTTGACGATTATTCCAATTACACTGCTATAATATAATTGCTCAATGGTACCCAACACAAACCGATGAACATTTTGGTTAAAGTCGGTCGTTTACTTATCTCATTATGATTACATTTTTGGGGGAGTGTTACAAAAATGACTTCTGTTTGTTTGTATATCCGCATCAAATCTGTTTATTTGACTTTTGTTTATCTCAAAATAGTATATTCGATCTTAGTATAATGCGATTACATGGCGGGTGGCTAACGTTGGGTGGTAGACAACGGTAGTTTCCACTAGCGCGAAAATGCCAGCAATTAAGAATTGGAATGCCTCGAACTGCAGAAGACGCCGAGAGAGTCAGAGTATATATTCTCGAACTACCTCAACAGAGTTATTGAGGTGTATTGTTCCTGTGAAGCTTGGCCTTGAGACAGACCAGCATATGTTAGGTGGGTCGACTTACAGCAGATGGTGTGGTGGGGTGTCGTGTGTGTGTCGGTGTATGTGTGTGTGGTGTGTGTGTGTTAGTGTGTTTGTGTGATACTGTGATGTGTGTGTGTAGTTGTGTGTGTCTCTGGTGGCTGTGTGGTGTGTGTGTCGGTGTGATGCTCGTGCGCGTGGTTGCTTGCTGTGATGTGTGATACGTGCTGTGTGCCTGCATGTGTGGGGGGGGTCTGCCTCTTACTCTGAACCTCAGTAGCTGGCTTGTGCAGTGTGAGTGTTCATATGTAGTTGGGGGGGTTGAAAGTGTGTATGTGTGATTGTGAATGTGTCCAGCTTGTCACCCGTATCTTGGCACCAATCTGTGCGTGTTACTTCTCTATTTCTTGACCTTTCTCAGTGAGTCCTTGCTGATTGAAAGTGTGACCTCTGTTGGTTGACTGTGTAGTCCTACGAATATGGCCTAGTGCTTAACTCCCGTCGGAATGGGTAGTGGCTTACTGCAATAGGAGACACAGGCTGGGCTCGATAGGAATAATACTCTCAGTCATTTGTTCCAGCTACCAGATCTATTGAGCCTTTCGTTAATTTACTAGTAGCTCCTTTTGATTTGGCTTATCCTCTTATTTGGGACATAATTAATTTATTTTTCATATGTTTTTATATGTACCATATATAACTGGGCATATTGTTGTGGTTTGTATGTGGTGCTTTGTAAAGCTAACGACATATAGGTATGTTTAGGTTGAAAGTCGCTTTCGGCGCTATGATGGAACTTAACTATCAGATTGGAGTATGCCAACTATCGTAATTTCCTCTCTCAGATAGCACCAAGCAATCAGGTGCTCTACGAAACTCTCGCGTGAATCTGTCTTCAGGAACAGGTAATAACGTCCTGACTGGCTATAGCTAGCAACTATGCTAGATCTACATACACCTCATTATCTGCATATGAGTGATTCGTCATATTGCGACAGTAGCGTTATATCCCACACAAGAAGATGTACATATCCTTATCATTCAACGCTCAGTATAATTTGTTTCATTTCGCTTTCCCGGAAAAGAACTCAAAATAAAAGCCATGTCTGGTAGCGTGTGTTTGGCTCTCCCCTGAGCCATCGTTTCCTTATCGGTCTTTAGTATGCCCACGAATTTCGACGATGATCCTCGCACACAGGTAATCCACAAACGCTGCTTTGAAGCATTGCTGTGAGTCTGCAGCAGCGAAAATCGAGCGAGGCCACTCTTAGCAGATAGAGAAGAGACACGTTTTCGATTCACGAACTGAGCCAAAATGGAGTGCAACAAGCAAATAGACGCAAACTTTTATTTCATTTTGTTCGATTTTTGCAGACAACTATTCACTGAATATAGGCATTTGATAGTGCAGTCATTCATTAAGTGTAAACTGTTGGTTCTTATATGTGAGCGTTTATGCATCACTGGTCACTACCTATATTGAAAATGTCCATCTGCGTGTGCATCCGTACATGTACATAGTTGTTTTGTCAGTGTTAGAGATACCTTGGGGGTCCCGCTCCCCTTCTATGGTAAGTATATGTGACAATGGAGTAATGTGTCAATCTCAACATTATTTTGGTTGTTCAGGGCTACATCTGATATCTAATCATATGCTAACCGTACATAAGGATCATTTTTCCAGACAGACTATCACACGCGTTAATAGCAACATCAAGGCAACAAAGCCAACGATAAGACGTTTACAAACTGCAAAACGAAGATACATGTCTGCCATTTTCTGTTTGGCTGACCAGGGTCTGAGTAATCTCCTGTAGCATCGTGTATGTGAACGTCTTACATCATGATGATATATTGTGAACGCTAGTCGGGTCAGGAGCGTGCGTTGTCTGTTCAGGAATCGATAGATTACGCGAGACGGTTGCTGTGTTTGCCTGCCGCGCTCCGGATACCTCAGTAAGTTTATAGTCCAGCAAAGAGCCGTTATAGACTTGTGTGGACCTGTATTAACCAAACGGCTAGACATAGAGTCGTATATGCAACAAGAAACTAAGGACTACAGCAGATGTCCCCTGCTGCAACCCAACAACTTCCCAGACTTAGCCTCCCATAAGCAACATGCGACTGTCACCACGTATAAACATAGATGCAAGGACCACTAACTATGACACAATACCTACACTATCTGTGTATATAAGATCACACATCACTCTCGCTCCCTCATTATCTTAAAGCCAAAGGTTACAGTCATATTGTGATCTCTAGTAGTTCGAGCTTCTTTGCTCCATCGACTTTTCCCCCGTCTCTAGTATTCAAACCATTAATACTACTCCCAACTCTCCTGATTGAACAGAGCCCTCGTCACGTAGCATATGCAATAGCATATGCCAATATGTGTTCAATTGTCATCTACCCATTCAACACCCCCAACCGATACAATGAGCCAGAAAACTAAAAAGAATTCATTCCTTCAGATCACTCATCGCCCCCTGCACCTCCAGTCTCTATTGCTACTGAAGTGACATCATTTCGAAACAAAAATCAATCAACAGAGCATCATCCTAGAAATAACATATTACTTGGTCCGCCTTCTCTCAAATACCTAAAGTGCAGAGCCTCCACCATGTAGAACCACTGCTTGGTTGGCTGAAGAATATGGAAAGGAGTTTAAGAGAAACCCGGAGCTGATTGGATCCTCTGAGGAGCGCCGAAGACTTAAGCGGAGAGGTACTAATGCGATGGTCGCTACAGGTACAACAGTAAAGCATACATAGTAATCCTTACCAGAGTGAGACATTCGGACAGCCTGGGCAACATGCGTTTGTCAAATAAATATAGTGTTAGAAGGAGAAGAGTGAATGCCGCAAGAGAAGGATGCGTACCCCGCCGAGCCGGTTACGGCTACGAGACCAAAGTGATGGGTTCCTGCGTGACCTTACACACCACTCAACAGCATACAAAGACGCAAGGGACAGGTGCTCTCAAGCCATTAAGATGAAATGATGGTCAGGGATAGCTATCGGTGATCCAAACAACAAAAAATAAACCTGTTTGAGTTTAGATGCAGCTACATATGTGAACAATCTTGTATAGAGGAAGGCAACTATGCCGCCAAAACATCTATCTATCAAATAATTACCACCTTTCTTGATCACCATCTCAGAAAAGTCACATGTTATTGGGCCCCCAGATTGAACAGGGTGTTGCACGTAACAGGAAGGAATTTGAACCGTACACGGTATGGCGTAAAAACAGGTTTGAGTCCGATTTAAAAACGAAGGGAGATTGACACTTGATTTCAATATCACTTAAAGCATGTTAACACGGGTTGAATGTAACTGTAAGGCGTATGACTGTAATGTCAAACAGGGGTTGGCCGTAAAAAGGGTTTAGACGTTAACAAAAGGGTGGCCCAGTAAGAAGAGTTGAGAATCGTTGCGAACACAAGGCCAAGGGTTTTGGACCGTTTGATAAAGCCATGGATACATATGGACTGTAAAACTAGTCAACAGGGTTACACAGTGATAGGATCGCTTATGTTGAACAGGTTGTGATATGGAACTAAGTCACAGCGTGTTGATCCCGTCACATGGGATGTGGACTGTTGTAGCTACACTAACGTTATGACGAGGGTGCGAAGGTGAAATCTGTACCCGGCTCATTTCGCATATACTGGACATCATCGTGACCGCAGGATGTTGTTCTCGATGGGGCTCTGGTCGGGAAGGTACAAACAACGTCAGAAGTGCTAAGGTCAGGACGGGAAGATGAAACGAGATCTGGTGTTGGAATCTTCACCCCATCCAGGTTAGATAATCACGTGAGCTTTACGTCATAAATTTGGATTGTCGTGGTTTTCGGAGAATTTCTTTTTGGTGTGGGATGGGGCCGATGAAGACAGAGGGTTTCTGGTGGGGCGTAAGACAGGTGTTAGCGCGGATAGTACGAAAGATTGTGCTTTTCGCTAAGTATGTGTACCGGAATCAGGGTACAGATAGTGAGACTTGTTTCAGAGAAAATGTGACTTTGGTTGGCGAAAGGCCGTCTAAAGAATAAGACTGGGTTATAAGATTGAGGCTAACTTGGGAGAGATGTTGTAGGGTTAGTGGGTTAACACGTCTATCTAGGTGTAAGTGCCAGTGGGTGTACTCGAGCTCAGTAGCGATGACTAGACAATGCTTGGGGAATCTTTGGCCACTTTAGCTGCGTCCTAGAGGCTTTACTTTGAGACGTAACAACAACATGTCGTCGCATAGGATTGCGCACATGCTTCCATGTCGAAATACACACTCATGACAATATAGCTTATGGGGCACTTTCATATTAAATTAACGGGCTTTCGATGTGTATATAGGTGCTATCAATTTGCTACCTTAGCTATAATGGGGGTCAAAGGGACACAGAAAGAGGGCGGGAGTCATCCAATTCGTTGGGAAGGTTTGTCCACGGGCTCTCCAACGTATCCGAGAGCCAGTGTTCGCGGCCTCTTAACACCTACTTCAGGAGCACCCACTCACAGTGGTCACACGGGGGCCAACTCACATCGTGGGTCAACGATAGCCACAGCGCATAATTAACCCGCTCCATGGTGTGGTGAATCCCATAATGGGGGAACCTATCCCCTACATCAGGCCCACTATCATATTGTATACACGTGTGGGCCTGGGCCCAAGTCTAAAGTAGTGCGAGCTCCTATGTAGGGGAACAAAAAGAGTGTTGAGCGATGAAAGTGTGGAGTGCGACAGTCATTTATTCTTCTCGGTGCTCACTAAATGATGGTCTCTTGTGTGAAGGTCCCTGAAGTACCGGACGTCCTGGGCCGGTCAAGGTAGTGTACGGCTATAGCAGGTGCAGAAATAGGAGTTGGCCGTTTTCAGGATGTTAACAATGCCTTCTTGGGATATATCCATCTATTCTGGTGAATACTTGTTACGAGTGGATTCTTGACTGATAAGTTGACATGAGTTTCCTGTCAGGTTGGTGCTCATCATGGATGTCTCGTCTGATTGGATGCTGCTGCTTTGTGTCATGCTCTTCTTGTCGCTCGCGACTTAGCAGTTTGTCGAGGGATGTATAGATGTCTGCCGATAGGATCTAAGTAGGTATGACATGAGGCCATTGGACCAGACAGTGACCATTGTACATGAGCGGGGACTCACTGATGTGGTCCTGTTGCTGTTGTGTTGTGCAGGTCTAGGGCATGGTGATGCC
>NC_036876.1:14619120-14624778 GCF_002910315.2 Salvelinus sp. IW2-2015
ACTTTTCTGGGGGCCTCTAACTAAATCAAGAATTCCTAAAAATGGGATACAAACCCAAGATTGAGATTTCTGTGCAAAAACATCCTCCTTGTTACAACGCAAAAACACCAAATACATGAATTTGCAACAGAATTAGGACGATACCCGCTATGATCGAAGAATCCCAAAAATTAGTTGTTATGTGTTATTTGCGGGTGTAGGCAAAATGCTTGTGTTCCCTACTCCAGTGCCGGTATCTAACATCACTAGACTTAATAACTATACTTATTAAATATTAGGAGGCAGTGTCGGAGTGCATTGACTAAAATACGATAGAATAAAGTACATACTATGAGATGAGTAAAAGCAGCATGTAAGCATTTTTAAAGTGAAAGTGGCCAGTGATGTCTCATGTCTATGTAATAGGGCAGCATCCTCTAAGGTGCAGGGTTGAGTAACCGGTGGTAGCCTGTAGTGATGGCTTATTTACAGTCTGTGGCCTTGAGATAGAGGCTGTTTTCAGTCTCTCTGTCCCAGCTTTGATGAACCTGTACTGACCTCGCCATTTGGATGTAGCGGGTGAACAGGCCGTGGCTCGGTGGTTGATGTCCTTGAGGATCTTTTTGGCCTTCCGTGACATCGGGTGCTGTAGGTGTCCTGGAGGCAGGCAGTGTGCCCCGGTGATGCGTTGGGCAGACCGCACCACCCTCTAGACGGCCCTGCGGTTGCGGCGGTGCAGTTGCGTACCAGGCGGTGATACGCCCGACAGGATGCTTCAATTGTGATCTGTAAAAGTTTGTGAGGGTCTTAGGGGCCAAGCCATATTTCTTCAGCCTGCTTGAGGTTGAGCCTTTCTTACCATTGTCACCATTTCAGATTGTCAGTGATGTGTACACCGAGGAACTTGAAGATTTCTACCTTCTCCGCTCGGTCCCGTCGATGTGGATAGGGGTGTACTCCCTCTGCTGTTTCCTGAAGTCCACTATTAGCTGCACAGGGCAGGGTTCAGACCCAGGTTCCCAAGCTTAATGATGAGCTTGGAGGGTATATGGTGTTGAAGGCTGAGCTTAGTCAATGAACAGCATTCTGACGTAGGTATTCCTCTTGTTCAGATGGGATAGGGCAGTGTGAGTCGATGGCAATTGCACCGTCTGTGGATCTATTGGAGCGGTAAGCAAATTGAAGTGGGTTTAGTGGTCAGGTAAGGTAGAGGTGATATGATCCTTAACTGACTCTCAAAGCACTTCATGATGAACAAAGAGTAAGTGCTACGGGCGATAGTCATTTAGTTCAGGTACCTTTCTTGGGTAAGGAACAATGGTGGACATCTTAAAGCAAGTGGGGACAGAAACTGGGATAGGGAGAGATTGAATATGTCCGTAAACACTCCAGCCAGCTGTCTGCGCCATGCTTTTAGGACGCGGAATGCGTCTGGGCCGGCAGCCTTGCGAGGGTTAACACGCTTAAATGTCTTACTCACGTCGGCCACGGAGAACGAGAGCCACGTCCTTGGGAGCGGGCCGGTTGCTGGCACTGTGTTCTCCTCAAAGCAGGCGAAGGGGCCCCTACGCAAGCTGGTCCTGGGGCTCTGATCACAAACACAAAACCCCACAGAGCCCAGGACAGCACACAATTAGACCCACCAAATCATGACAAAACAAAAAGAGAACTACTTGACACGTTGGAAAGAATTAACCAAAAAACTGAGGAACTGGGATGCCATTTGGCACTATTAGGGCTCCCGAGTGGCGCAGGCGGTCCTAGGCACTGCATCTCAGTGCAAGAGGTGTCACTACAGTCCTGTGTTCGAATCCAGGCTGTATCACATCCGCCCGTGATTGGAGCTCCCATATGGAGTCGCACAATTGGCCCAGCGTCGTCCGGTTTGGCGGTGTAGGCCGTCATTGTAAATAGAATTTGTTCTTCACTGACTTGCCTAGTCAAATAAAGGTTACATTAAAACAATAATTTTTTGACTGACCCAAAATGAAGGAGCTTTGACTATGTACAGACCCAGTGAGCATAGCCTTGCTATTGAGAGAGGCTGCTGTAGGCAGATCTGGGTCTCGAGAGAAGACAGACTATGTGCACACTGCCCACACAATGAGATGGAAATTGAGCTGCACTTCCTAACCTCCTGCCAAATGAATGACCACATTGAGACACACATATTCCTCAGATTACACAGACCACAAAGAATTAGAAAACAAATCAAATTTTAATAAACTCCCATATCTATTGGGTGAAATACACAGTGTGCCATCACACAGCAATATGTGTGACCTGTGCCACACAGAAAAGGGCAACCAGTTCAGAACAAAACACAGTATAAGGTAAACTAACAACCATATATGTTACTGTCTATTGTATCATTGCCCTTTATCTTTCGTATTTTTCCTTTGTACTTCAACTATTTGCACATGGTTACAACACTGTATTTACTGTACCACACACGTAACATTTGAAATGTCTCATCTTTTGAAACATTTTGTGAGTGTAATGTTTTCTGTTTGTTTTCTAATGGTTTATTTGACTTTTGTTCATGATCTATTTCACTTGCTTGGCAATGTAAACACGTGTTTCCCATGCAGTAAGAGCATTGAGAATTGAACTGAGAGAGCGAGAGAGAGAGATATATCGATCCTGCAGAGTTTGAGGTGTTGTCTGTGGCTTGGCCTGAGAGCACATTTGTTAGTCCAGACTTCACAGCAGTTGTGTGTGTGTGTGTTGTGTGTGTGTGTGTGTTGTGTGTGTGTGTGTGTGTGGTGTGTGTTGTGTGGTGTGTGGTTGTGTGTGTGATGTGTGTGTGTGTGTGTGTGTGTGGTGTTGTGTGGTGTGTGTGTGTGTGTGTGTGTGTGCCTGCATGTGTGGGGGGGGTCTGACTCTTACTCCTGAACCTCAGTAGCTGGCTGTGACAATGTGACAGTGTCAATATCGTGGGGGGGGTATGAAAGTGTGTATGTGTGATTGTGAGTGTGTCCACTTGTCCACGTTCTTGCACATGTGCGTGTCTCCTTATTCTTGACCTTCCAGTTAGTCTGGCTGTGACAGTGTGACCGTGTGACAGTGTAGTCCTAGATACCAGTGCTTTCTCCGTGGGGGTGTTGCATAGAGCAGTGGGTGATAAACACAGCATTATATCAGCTCTCACTGACTTCTTTAATTACTTGCTCCTTTTATTTCTTATTCGTATTTTTTTAAACTGCATTGTTGGTTAGGGGCTTGTAAAGTAAGCATTTCACTGTAAGGTCTACACCTGTTGTATTCGGCGCATGTGACTAATACAATTGGATTTGATTCGATTCAGCCAAGGCAACACGAAACCCYCTGACAATCTGTCTTAGGTGACAGGTAAACGTCACTGACTGGCTATAGCTAGCAAACTAGCTAGATCACATAACTCATTATCTGCATATGAGTGATCGTTATTGACGGACATGTTTATTCCCCAGGTATACGAGTGTCTTATCACATCACGGCAGTATCATTTGTTTCATTTCTGTTTCCCGGAAAAGAACTCATAAAAGCCATGTCTGGTAGCGTGTGTTTTGCCCCTGAGCCATCGTTCCTTTCTTTTTGCCCACGATTGACGATGTCACCCTTGCATTCTGTGGCCCGAAAATGGCGCCCTTCGTAAAAGAAAGTTGAAACGACAGCCAAAATGGAGTGAAAGCAAGACCAAATTTTCTTTGTTGATGCTCATTTCATGAAGCCTTAATTAGCATTCTAAGTGTTGTGGTTTATATGGAGACGTTTGCCTGTCACCTTTTAATTCTGCGGTGTAATGACAGACATTTTTCAGTAATACTGCWCCCTTCTAGGAAGTTATGTGTGGAAGTGACTTCATTATTTGTGTTCAGGGCTACATCTCGTATAATCTSACGTAATGGACATTTCACACATACAGGTAAAACACAAGCAAAAAGCACATAAGCGTTACACGAAGACAGTGCATTCTGTTTGGTGACCTGAATCTCTGTGCTGTTGTGACGTCTTACTTGTGTTGTGAACTGACGGTGCCGTGCGTTGTCTGTTGATCGATAGACAGCCGTTCCCRGCCGGTGACCGRGTGACGTTTAACGGTAAAGAGTGTATCTGCCAAAACTGTACACAGCCCCTGCCTGCCAACAGCCCTGCTCCCATACAGGCTGTCCACAGTAAGTCACCACTACACTACACATCCTCATCTTTTATATCTCACTATCACTCTCCCTCATTCTACATAGCCTCTACAGTATATACTGTATCTCTTGCTCCATCACTTCCCCGTCTGTTTCTTTCTCTCCTCCTGATAAATCTCTACATATACATAATTTATGCCTGTGTCTTTCTCTCCATTCCCTTATCTCTCTTTCCTCGCCCCCCCCTCCCTCCTGTCTCTTCTCTCGACTCTCTCACTCTCTCTTCTCCCCTCCTCTCTGTCCCCCCCATGTAACTGCTGTGGCTGTGGGAAGGAGTTTAAGAACGAGCAGTCCTGGTAGCGCTGGACAAACACTGGCACCTGGGCTGCTTCAAGTGTAAGGTGTGCAACAAGGTGCTCAACGCCGAGTAATCAGCAAGTGAGTCCCTCGTGACCTTAACACACCTCAACGCCACACGGTTGCTCCACCTTGTGAAAAGTGTAGCTTGGTCAAGAAAACCTTTTGATTTCATCTCATTTGAACACTCTGTCATAAGGAGCACATGTTCAACTTCATAAATAACACCTTTTCCATCTCAAAAGTAAACAAGGGTTGACCGTAACAAGGGTTGGCCGTAACAGGGTTGACGAACAGGGTTGGCCGTAACAGGGTTGGCCGTAACAGGGTTGGCCGTAACAGGGTTGGCCGTAACAGGGTTGCCGTAACAGGGTTGATCGTGACATGGTTGGCCGTAACAGGGTGCCGTAACAGGGTTGACTGTAACAGGGTTGACTGTAACAGGGTTGACTGTTAACAGGTTGACTGTAACAGGGTTGGCGTAACAGGGTTGACTGTAACAGGGTTGACCGTAACAGGGTTGACCGTAACATGGTTGACCGTAACGGGTGACCGTAACAGGTTGACTGTAACAGGGTTGACGTAACAGGTTGACTGTAACAGGGTTGACTGTAACAGGGTTGACGAAAGGGTTGACCTAACAGGGTTGACCGTAACAGGGTTGACTGTAACAGGGTTGACCGTTACAGGGTTGGCCGTAACAGGGTTGACGTAACAGGGTTGACCGTTGTAACAGGGTTGACCGTAACAGGTTGACCGTAACTAGGTTGACCGTAACATGTGACCGTAATGGTTGACTGTAACAGGGTTAACCCGTAACAGGGTTGGCGTAAAGGGTGGCCGTAACAGGGTTGACCGTAACAGGGTTGACTGTACTGTAAAGGGTTGACCGTAACATGGTTGACCGTAATAAGGGTTGACCGTAACATGGTTGACTGTACTGTAACAGGGTTGACCGTAACAGGGTTGGCCGTCACAAGGGTTGACCGTAACAGGGTGGACAAGTTAATCTTAAATCAGCTACAGATCCCCTCGTGACAGGGAGAATGGACGCTTGTTGTGTGAAACAGGGAGTGGGCAGTTGAATGCAAGCTTCACAAAAATGGTTCTATGTGTAATAACATTTTGAGCGTGTCTATCGATGGTAACATGCTCGACCCGCTCAGTTTCCACCATAAAACACCGGAAAATGGCCGAAAAG